>NC_069499.1:1169869699-1170054699 GCF_027579735.1 Bombina bombina
AGACCCTCCCAGCTCCTGGACAGCAGCCATTTTAGATTCATTCTGATCCTGCATTCTTAGTGAGAGGAGGGATAGTGTAGCTGCTGCTGATTTTATAGGGAAATTGATAGCTAGGCTAGTGTATTCAGTGTCCACTACAGTCCTGAAGGACTCATCTGATCCCGGCTGTAAGGACAGCACCCCAAAAAGCCCTTTTTAGGGCTAGAACATCTTTTTTTTTTTTTGCCTGTGTAATTTTGACTGTGAAACATCAGTCTGCTAGTGTAATCTAATTACAGTTGCCTGCCTGCAGTGCCACCACTCATATCTGTTGTAACAGTAGTGTAAATTTTGTAAAAAAAAACTTTTTTGACTGTGAAACATCAGTCTGCTAGTGTAATCTAATAGCAGTTGCCTGCCTGTCAGCGTGTGTGCCAGGCCCACTTGCCAACTAGTGCCACCTCTCATATCTGTTGTAACAGTAGTGTAAATTTAAAAAAAAAACTTTTTTGACTGTGAAACATCAGTCTGCTAGTGTAATCTAATAGCAGTTGCCTGCCTGCCAGCGTGTATGCCAGGCCCACTTGCCAACTAGTGCCACCACTCATATCTGTTGTAACAGTAGTGTACATTTAAAAAAAAAAAACTTTTTTGACTGTGAAACATCAGTCTGCTAGTGTAATCTCATAGCAGTTGCCTGCCTGCCAGCGTGTGTGTCAGGCTCACTTGCCAACTAGTGCCACCACTCATATCTGTTGTAACAGTAGTGTAAATTTTTTTTAAAAAAACTTTTTTGACTGTGAAACATCAGTCTGCTAGTGTAATCTAATAGCAGTTGCCTGCCTGCCAGCGTGTGTGCCAGGCGCACTTGCCAACTAGTGCCACCACTCATATCTGTTGTAACAGCAGTGTACATTTAAAAAAAAAAAAAATTTTGACTGTGAAACATCAGTCTGCTAGTGTAATCTAATTGCAGTTGCCTGCCTGCCAACGTGTGTGCCAGGCCCACTTGCCAAATGGCCATCGGCTAAAAGTGTGGCCACAATTGCACGCGCAGTGCCCCAAATTTGAAGTAGGAGGACCGACCAAGCATCTTTTTCCATCTCCCGGTTCCTAAAATCAATGCCATATACACCTCCCCTGGTGCCGCAACTGCCTCCGGGAACCTTACCATGGGTCTCAGACCGCACATCTTGTAATTCTCTGTCTGGGAAATTATATATCTATCAAATCTATCTATTTATCTATCAAATCTATCTAACTATCAATCGTATCTATCTAACTATCAATCGTATCTATCAAATGTATATTGCATCTATTGATCTATGTAATCTATGTATCTATCTATCAAATCTATCTATCTCGTGGCCGGACTGTTTTGTGACAGCCACTTGTGTTTCGGCCAAATGTCCGTCGGCCAAATGTCCGTCGGCTAAAAGTGCAGCCACGATTGCACGCGCACTGCCCCAAATTTGAAGTAGGAGGACCGACCAAGCATCTTTTTCCATCTCGCGGTTCCTAAAATCCATGCCATATACACCTTCCCCGATAGGGGGAGTAACAGGTATTAAACTGATCAGAATAGTACTACTTAACACACCACTCATATCTGGTGCCACAGTAGATTGCACGCGCAGTGCCCCAAATTTGAAGTAGGACCGACCAAGCATCTTTTTCCATCTGCCGGTTCCTAAAATCCATGTCATATACACGTCCCCTGGCACCGCAACTGCCTCTGGGAACCTTACCATGGGTCCCAGACCGCACGTCTTGTAATTCTCTGTCTGGGAAATTATATATCTATCAAATCTATCTATTTATTTATCAAATCTATCTAACTATCAATCGTATCTATCAAATGTATATTGCATCTATTGATCTATGTAATCTATGTATCTATCTATCAAATCTATCTATCTCTTGGTTGTGCAAATGGACTGTTTGCGGTTGTTTGCGGTGCGTTAAATGGTGAGTTTGGTCTGTCACTGTGAAGTGGGCGTAACCTTTACACTACCTGATCTATACAACATCATACCTGATGTTTTAAAGAACGTTATTACAAACAATTTAGCAATGTTAGGTGATTTATGCCCTTTATGGCTTAAAACCAGACTCTGCATCAACTATGTAATTTTCCGTGGGAGTTTTGCCATGGATCCCCCTCCGGCATGCCACAGTCTAGGTGTTAGTCCCCTTGAAATAACTTTTCCATCACTATTGTGGCCAGAAAGAGTGCCTGTGGGTTTTAAAATTCGCCTGCCTATTGAAGTCAATGGCGGTTCGCCCGGTTCGCCGGTCCGCGAACAGTAGCGGAAGTTCGAGTCCGCCGTTCGCGAACGGAAAATTTTAGGATTGCTACATCACTAGTGTTAAGTATCTGTTTTCGGGATAAGAACTGGGAGATCACCCAAACTGACAGATACAAGAGCCCATGTATGCTTATTTTCCTTACAGTACAGGTCTTTTTAATCAACCCTTTTGTTCACTGTGGAAGGGAAATGTGTGAGATTATCCTTCTTCAGTAGAAATCCATCCTCACCATTGCTGAACCATCTGAATGCCATTTGTATCTTGGCATGATAGACATACTGATCATGATTGCTCAATCACTATATTGTCATTTTTAATATTTTATAAGTTTAGCTTTTTTACAATATTTAAATGTATTGTTTGTAAATGCACTGTTTCCGGTTTGGTGCCACCTTAAACCAAGATGGAGACTACAAGTTTCTTTTACATGGAATTACAATATCTACTTATACTGGATTTTAACAGTACTGAAATTGTAAGGCATAATTTTGATCCCTCGCAAAATGCTATCTGCATAGAGATGTTCAAAGCAGATTGCCTCTTAAATTGTTACTGTGTTTTTATAGGGATGTGCCTTTTTGCACACTAAGTCCAAATACCTTCACGACATCTAAAGAACTGCAGACTGCTCTTTCTTTTACTAATAGTGCATTTTACAGTGATTGCACCTATTTTATTGAACTCCTAAATAGTATTGCGTCTTAGTGAATGTAAGTTCAACAACATAGGCACAAGCACTGTAAAATGCACTAATAATAACAGAACGAGCAGCCCTTTAGATGTGCGGCATGAGCAGTAGCGTGCAGGTTTTGAATATCAACCGACTTTTTTTTTTTAATCAAATTTAGGATCCAGAAATACTTTCTTTGAAGGATCGAATGAAAAGTCTATCTAAACTTTAAGGAACCAATGATTTGTTAAGTCCTGATTTACAGTAGATGGTTCTCTGACCCTAATTGATGGCTTTATAGAGCTGTAGTTAGCGACTAATGAAGTTTATTCAGTAAATCAGGAACATCCTTGACATTATTATTATAGACCAAGGGAAGAGGACATAGACATTTAGGTAGATAATTGCCTTTTAATCAGCTTAACTGGCCATCTAATTGGATTGCTCATTATCGGGATTAACCCGATACTGGCTGTGAAACATACATAAGGATCAAAAGGATTCCACCATAGCTGATAAGAGTAAGGAAACTTCTCTGAAACATGTATCACATATGGAAGATGCAAATGCAAGTTGTATAAAGCACTTATACCGCTTGTTTGCAATCCCTGCTGCTTGCATTTTTGTCTCATATTCAAAATGCGTTAGTTAAACCTTTTCATAAACAAATTGTATTACTCAATCAAATGTTATTGTTTGCACTCAACCTGTGATCTTTGCTAAATACAGTGTAGGATTTTAAAAACATTTCTTCTGTCACATGCTTTCTCACTCTTGTTGAAACTTAGCTTCTTTTCATGACTTAATACCTAGGTAGTCTTTGGAGCATGCACGTATGGGAAGCACTAAATGGCAACAGTCTATGCAATAATATATAACATTGTTACAAATATTGTCTCAGACGCCGCTGCCTTATGGTGTTTAAGGCGTGTGCACACTCCTAAGCATGTGTAGTAGGTTTCATCAAAAAATATCAAGAGAAGCATAATATTTTCAAGAAGCATTTGTAATCCTACTATACAACTAAAAACTATCGCCTAGATTTAGAGTTCTGCGTTAGGGTTAAAAAGCAGCGTTAAGGGGTCCTAACGCTGCTTTTTAACGCCCGCTGGTATTTAGAGTCAGACAGGAAAGGGTCTACCACTCACTTTCTTTCCGCGACTCGAGGCTACCGCAGATCCCCTTACGTCAATTGCGTATCCTATCTTTTCTATGGGATTTGCCTAACGCTGGTATTAGGAGTCTTCGAAGATGTGAGCGGTAGAGCCTCTACCGACAAGACTCAAACCGCAAAAAAAAGTCTGTAGTTAAGAGTTTTATGGGCTAACGCTGGAACATAAAGCTCTTAACTACAGTGCTATAAAGTACACTAACACCCATAAACTACCAATTAACCCCTAAACCGAGGCCCCCCACATCGCAAACACTATAATAAAAATTTTTAACCCCTAATCTGCCGCTCCGGACACCGCCGCCACCTACATTATCCCTATGAACCCCTAACCTGCTGCCCCTAACATCGCCAACACCTATATTATATTTATTACCCCCTAATCTGCCCCCCCCCAATGTCGCCGCCACCTACCTACACTTATCAACCCCTAATCTGCCGACCAGACCTCGCCGCCACTATAATAAATGTATTAACCCCAAAACCGCCGCACTCCCGCCTCGCAAACACTATAATAAATTGTATTAACCCCTAATCTACCCTCCCTAACATCGCCGCCACCTACCTACAATTATTAACCCCTAATCTCCCGCACACAATGTCGCCGCTACTATAATAAAGTTATTAACCCCTAAACCTAAGTCTAACCCTAACCCTAACACCCCCCTAAGTTAAATAATAATTTAAATTAATCTAAATAAATTTACTAAAATTAAATAAATTATTCCTATTTAAATCTAAATACTTACCTATAAAATAAACCCTATTATAGCTACAATATAACTAATAATTACATTGTAGCTATTTTAGGATTTATATTTATTTTACAGGCAACTTTGTATTTATTTTTACTAGGTACAATAGCTATTAAATAGTTAATAACTATTTAATAGCTACCTAGTTAAATAATTACAAAATTACCTGTAAAATAAATCCTAACCTAAGTTACAAATACACCTAACACTGCACTATCAATAAATTAATTAAATAAATTACCTACAATTAGCTAAACTAAAATGCAATTAAATAAACTAATCTATAATAAAAAAACAAACACTAAATTACAGAAACAAAAAAAATTACAAGAAGTTTAAACTAATTACACCTAATCTAAGCCCCCTAATAAAATAATAAAATAAAATAAAATAAAATTATAGATTAGTTTATTTAATTGTATTTTAGTTTAGCTAATTGTAGGTAATTTATTTAATTAATTTATTGATAGTGTAGTGTTAGGTGTATTTGTAACTTAGGTTAGGATTTATTTTACAGGTAATTTTGTAATTATTTTAACTAGGTAGCTATTAAATAGTTATTAACTATTTAATAGCTATTGCACCTAGTTAAAATAAATACAAAGTTGCTTGTAAAATAAATATAAATCCTAAAATAGCTACAATATAACTATTAGTTATATTGTAGCTATATTAGGGTTTATTTTATAGGTAAGTATTTAGTTTTAAATAGGAATAATTTATTTAATTTTAGTAAATTTATTTAGATTAATTTAAATTATATTTAATTTAGGGGGGTGTTAGGGTTAGACTTAGGTTTAGGGGTTAATAACTTTATTATAGTAGCGGCGACGTTGGGGCCGGGAGATTAGGGGTTAATAATTGTAGGTAGGTGGCGATGATGTTAGGGAGGGCAGATTAGGGGTTAATACAATTTATTATAGTGTTTGCGAGGCAGGAGTGCGGCGGTTTAGGGGTTAATACTTTTATTATAGTGGCGGTGAGGTTCGGTCAGCAGATTAATAAGTGTAAGGTTAGGAGTGTTTAGACTCGGGGTTCATGTTAGAGTGTTAGGTGTAGACTTAGAGAGTGTTTCCCCATAGGAAACAATGGGGCTGCGTTAGTTACTGAACGCTGCTTTTTTGCAGGTGTTAGGTTTTTTTCAGCCAGCTCAGCCCCATTGTTTCCTATGGGGATATCGTGCATGAGCACGTTTTTCCAGCTTACCGCTACCGTAAGTAACGCTGGTATTGAGGGTTGAAGTGGAGCTAAATTATGCTCAACGTTGCCTTCTCTGAGGCTAACGCAGCCATTCAGACAACTCGCAATACCAGCGTTGTCTTAAGGGTGCGCTGGAAAAAAAGGAGCTTTAGCACCTCGGGTCTTTACCGACAAAACTCTAACGGCTAGATTTGGAGTTTGGCGGTAGATGGCCTGCTAACGCTACGCGTGGTTTATGTCTAACACACGGCATTGTTTGACTCTGGTATTTAGAGTTAAAAAAAGACCATCTAACGATGCTCCTAACGCGTGTATGTCACACGCGGAATACTGCCCGCGTTAGACAGTCTCCCATAGAGATCAATGGAAAAGCAAAAAAATAGCTTTTTCACCTAACACTCGATCTCGCGAGAAATACGCACAGCTCGGTCATATGACGCATACCACATCATGCACAACAATAACACGCCGCAAATGTCACAACAACAATCAATCAACAAAGCACACAAGCATTACACATTCACAAGCGGGTGGATTTTTAATAAAATTTAATACGGGGAATACGCATATACTTTAAGATGCGGAAATTCGCAAAATAACAACAAGGAATAAAAAATATATACATACACTAGAAAAATAATCGCATTCAATATCACTATATATTAGGACAAACATACATATACAACACTTCACTAATACAACACCATCGCAAATTCACATTTAAACAGAATACTATTGGACAATGTTATAGAAAACGACCACTATGACATCATCGCATTCTACACATTCCACAAATACTAACTCCAAATGAGCATGCGCAAATTCACACAACTAATACACATTGCACTAATATTAATTGCAAATAAAGCACACCTGAACACAATTTACAACGGAAATTGGTACATCATTAAACATTTACACAGGGTATATAAGCACCACACAAGCATGGCTTCTTTGACTGTGTTGCTGGTGGGTCTTTGGAGATTGGAGGTTTAAGATTAGAGAGTTTGTGCATTATTGTGAGTGAGTTAGTGTTAGCGTGAGAGAGTCAGTTGTTAGTGTTATCGTGAGTGAGTTAGTGGGAGTTAGTGGGAGTGGGAGAGAGTCAGTTAGTGGGAGCGTGAGTGAGTTAGTGGTAGTGGGAGTTGTTAGTGAGAGTTGTTAGTGAGAGTTAGTGCTAGTGTCAGTCAGTTAGTGGGAGCGTGAGTTAGTGGTAGTGGGAGTTAGTGAGAGTTAGTGGGAGTGTTTGTTAGTGAGAATTAGTAGTAGTGTGTTAGTAAGAATTAGTAGTAGTGTGAGTTAGCGAGCGAGTGATTTTTCTGTACAATTAACACATTTACACGCAAACACATTCAATACATACATACACTTATCAATAACACTACATACACTCCATACCCCATACCCCCTCATACTACACTCCATACCCCATTCCCTGTAGTCCCATTCCCTTTCATCCCATTTACTCTTATCCCATACCCTACCCCATACCCATCCCATACCCATCCCCTAGTTACATTTAGTTTACATATCCTCCTTTTAGTCTTCTTCTTCTTTTGGTTTATTTAAATACTCCTTACCCTCTTTGTTTTTTTAGATCCCTCTCACACTTTCAGCACTTTTTTTGTCTTTTTAGTTCTTTATTTTGACCCCCTTTCATTTCATCACACTCACTTTTTGTTTGATTATTTGGGGTTTAGTTTAGGGAACAGATGGAGGGCAGGCAGGGGAGAGGTAGAGGGGGGAGGAGAGGGAGGGGGAGAGGAACAGGGCAGGAAGGGGGGCAGGAAGGGGGGCAGGAAGCGGGGGTGGAAGCGGTGGGTGGACCCAGCCACTTGGTTCAAGATGAACAAGTGGCTGGGCCCAGTGGCGGACAGAGTAGGGCTTCACAGTCCGGGAAACAGAGGGCATCGTCACAGGGGAAGGCCAAGGCGACTAGGGAGGCGAGGTTTTCGATGGAGGAGAAGGAGGCCCTCGTAGAAGCCTATATGGCCAGGTATAGGAGGCTGCAGCACCAGAAGACTACCCCGACTGAGAAGAGGAGGCTCTGGAATGAAATAAGGAATGGAGTCAATGCAGTGGGTGGCCGGAACAGAGATATGGACTCTATAAAACATCGCTACCGGGACTGTAAGATGGATCTCAAGAAAAAGTTAAGCCTGGAGGCCTGACATTCCGCAGGAACCGGTGGCGGCCCTGCCCTGGAAATTGAGTACTGCCGATGGGAGGAAATGTTGCGGCCCAGCATCTCCGAGGTGGATGTAGTCGTATCGGAGGAATATTATACCGGGAACCTGCCATTCTCATCTGACGGTAAGCTCATTGAAGAATAAATTCACATACGAATGTATTTCAAGGGACACTATACGCAAACCTTTACTTTCATGATTGAGGTAGCGAATACAATTTGACAAAACATTCAAATGTACTTATATTACCTAATTTGAATCATTCTTGAGATATATTTTAATGAAGAAATAGCCATGCACACGGTGAAACAATCACAGGAGGCAGCTATATTCAGCTAACAATCAGCATCTTATAAGCATATTTAGATATGCTTTTCAGCAAAGAATATCCAGAGAATGAAGCTAATTAGATAAGAAAAGTACATTAGAAAGTTGATTATAAATGTATGCTTCTAAATCATGAAAGATAAAACATTGGGTTTCATGTCCCTTTAAGGATCAGATTAATGCTATAACGTTGTTTACACGCATTCAATTACTTTGCGGTTACATCAGTATCTAGGCTATAGGTTAGGTGTGCATTTAAACAGACTGAAAACAAACGCTAAAACATTCAGATTGACCAGAGATATCACAAACACGGTTTAGAAAATGCGGAAATCGTATTGATTGTTAGATTTCAAAGTGGATTAATGATTCTGCATTTGTAATTGTATCGTAAGCTAAGTCATTTAAAGCTTCATTTGCAAATATGCTAATATATACAATTTTTATTTTTTAAAATATACAGAGTCTGGGGAGGAGGCAGCACAACAAATACAGCCTCCTCCATCTCCCCGGGATGAGAGTGGTGGGGAGGAATTTCCACTTCGGAGGGAAGAGGCTCCCCGTGACGAAGAGGGCACGGAAGCAGATGAAGAGGCCCCGGAAGCAGAGGAGGAGGCCGCGGAACCAGAGGCTCCTCAAGGACCCGCACACCGCCGTGCACGGGCACCCCACCGTGCACGGGTACCCCGCCAAGCACAACAAGAGGAAATAGCGGAGGTGCGGGTTCTACTGGACTACATAGACCAGATGCGTAACTCCCAGATACAAAATATCGAAGGCCGAACTCGAATTCTTGATGGACAAAACCAAATAATTGAAGGCCAAAACCAAATAATAAACATACTTAATAGAATAGAACAAGGGCAAAACAGAATCATTAATCTACACCAAGAGATGTTTAATTTTTTCCGGGAGGCGCATGCTGGTCTGCCTCCTGGTCCACCTCCTGCTGCTGGGCCTCCTGCTGCTGGGCCATCTTCTCCTGCCGGCCCATCTTCTCCTGCCGGGCCATCTTCTCCTGCCGGGACATCTCCTCCTGCCGAGCCATCTTCTCCTCTTCAGCCATCTTCTCCTCTTCAGCCATCTTCTCCTCCTCAGCCATCTTCTCCTCCTCAGCCATCTTCTCCTCCTCACCTTGGTCATCCCAGTACTCTTCCTTCCACTCTTCCCACAACATCTCCAAGGAGAACTCGTCAGAGTCGGCAGTTGCCCCTCCCAGAGCCTCAGCCCCGTGGGAAGAGGGGAAGGAAGAGGAAGTATTTGTTTTCATGTTTAATGTTTTTTTTATTTAATGTGTAATGGATAGGTATGTGATGATGTGGTTTTCATACACTTGTGGACCACACTCTGTATATAATCTACTTCTATGGGACCGGGTCCATGGAGGCAGATTGTTTGCAGAGTGTGGGTTATAAGTGTGTGAAAACCACATCATCACATACCTATCCTTGTTCATGATATTGATTGGTTTCTGTGATGTGATGTCCAAACTGTTTCCCGAATCGCAAACAAAATTACCATTACAATTATCCATGATGGCATATTACTGTTTGAATGCCAATAACACAGCTTAAAGGGACAGTCAGAAAATTATTGATTACAAAGAAAACACTGTATTACGCATTATCAAGTTGGAAACAGCAAAACATGGAGAAATACGTGTGACTTATGTGCTTACCCTTGTATCTCTGACTATGAAAAATGACCACTTATTTGTTGTTCTGACATAACAACATTTTAGATATCAATGATCAATACATGGTAAATAATATGCTGTATGAGCACAAGGTTTTACATATACAAATGCTATCCAAATGCCCTCTAGTGGTCAAATTGTATAATGATTACATGCACTCTTCAAGCTCGAAGAAATGAGCACACGAATCTCATAGGTTTAGCTCGCAAATTAAAATAAACACAGACAAATGATTAATTGGTGAGAAACATTTGATATCATTGATATTACAAAATTGACTTTTAGAATAATGCAAAATATTATTTGTTTTCTAAACTGTCCCTTTAACAAAATTACATATGCTAACATATATTTGAAGATTGTTGGTATATCTACATGTACTTGTTCAAACAATAAATTTGGAAATCAGATTTATATTGACGTGTTAAATAAAGTCTATTTTCTTAAAGAGACATTATTGTGTTAATTTATTTTTATAAAGACATTTGTTTTAACAATGAATATGGTTTAAAGTCCTTTTAGGAGTGGGGGGTGAAAATATGCTAACAATAATATATTTGGAGATTAACCAATGTGGAACTCATACATGATACAAAAATAAACATTTGCATTAAAGGGACAGTATACTATATTTTTAACAGAACTGTATGTAATAGACACTACTAGAAACCACAAGATTAACATATACTGATATCAATATTACAAAGCTTTAAACACTTTCAAAGAAAATCGGGTTAGCTCTATTGAAAATATAGATGAACCCCCATTACAAACGTAAAACAAGACAATACACCATCATACACAAAACAGGAGAAAGCTGGAGATGGTACTCACATGAAACTTAGAGGCTTGTGAGGAGTCTGAAAATTACTTACATTTTATTTGAACAGAAGCAAAATGAAATGTGTATTTGTTAAACAATGAACTATCTAATTAGAGAACAAATTAAAAGATTTGATTTATAATGTGAGTGTCTAATGAACCTTTAATAAAATATACAACGAAATTACATTTAGAAGAAGTCGGCATCATATATTTAGCATATGATAAAGATAAATACATATTGATTACTTTATTCTAACACAATAGCGCATATTAATGAATTAGATATCTTTAACATTAAACACAACAGTCATTTTTCCGAAAAAGGAACATATTGTTGACAAACATATTAAACAACATGGACTATAGAGATTTGCACTTGCCTCGAAATATCATATGCATGAAAACATTTTGCTTTCGTTCGTTTATTCAACCAGACATCCAGCAAAAGAGAATGTGGTGGTCTTTATCAGCTACGGGTCAACAATGTAACATGATGCAAAAAATCCATATTCGCAAGGTTTTTAAAACTGGCTTCATTCACAAATGTGTTTAACGTGCACAAACAAATATTGCGGGACTACGTAATACAATCAGATGTTTTTTTACCTTTGCATGTGACGTCTTAATTAACATGGCGCTTCCTTGATCACGTAAGAACGCCATCCAATAAAAGGCACATTCTTGATCACGTAAGAACGCAAAAAAAAAAGGCGCATCCTTGATCGCGTCAAAACGCCATCCAATAAAAGGCACATTCTTGATCACGTAAGAACGCAAACCAAAAAAAGGCGCATCCTTGATCGCGTCAAAACGCAATCCAATAAAAGGCACATTCTTGATCACGTAAGAACATCAGTCAATACAAGGAATCATTGGACAGCCTGGCAGGTGACGTCTTAAGCAACATGGCGCATCCGAGATCGCTGAAAAACCGCAGCCAATACAAGGACTCAGTTGACAGCTTGGCATATCAATAAGAAACGTATTTATATTTTAGTAACTAGTATGTGTGTAGATTGCTATCTAGGAATGTCACGAAATCATGAATCATCTTTTCGGACTTGACTGTCCCTTTAACTATAGCTATGGTGTATATCTTTAACATTTAAAAGATACACATGAGAAATACATATGCCATTGATGTTTTAAGATATGTTTAGATTGTTTTGGAATAACAATAATGACACATGTATTGATCAAACGTGTCATTTATTCAAGTTGAAATATGGTCAGCCTACCTATAGCCATATATGGGAGGAGAAGTATTTTGTTAACATATTTGTTAAAAATATTCATCATCTAAAATATGCGCATTACACACAGAGATTTATTTGGTTACACTTTTACAATAAGATAGAATTGAAAATGAAATACATGTGCTGTCAACATTACAATAAGATTGTTTATTAATAAGATTATATGTCCTTGTTCATGTAAAAAGGACAAAAACGCTTTAGAAATGGAAATACATTCATTAACAATTGTGCTCACCATCACTTAAAGGGACATTATTTTGTTTTTAAAAAGAGGATACACATAGACAATACTATTTCAATAAAATGAACCCTTTACAGGGATTATATCATTGTATCAATCCTCAGATCATTTGTTAAAGGTGCATCAATTCATGCAGAGTTTCTAAATACACACATGGATGTGAAAATTGAAATATACATATATACACAAATAACAATCTATATATACATATATAAAATAATTACTATGCTAATCATAATCATGCAATGATAAAGCTTTGAGAAAAATATATAAAGACAAATAATAAAATTACATTGGAGATGTTAATCTTAAAGTCATTTACAATTGTATTACATATATGATTCTTGAAAATCCATTATTTTTGGTAGGTCCCTTTAAGGATCAACCAGATAAACTAGAGCTTCCAATCAATAAAATGAAGAATGAGGACAAAGAATCGTGCAATGACATGTCTTTTATTAGTATGTAAGAAAACATCAACAACGTTTATAAATAATCTTGTAAAAATAAGGAATATTTGAGCCATATGACAAGGTAACACAGTGCATCACAGTCCATGAAGAGAGTTGCCAAGGGCCAGCATAGCCCCATTGGAGACATATGACAAGGTAACACAGTGCATCACAGTCCATGAAGAGAGTTGCCAAGGGCCAGCATAGCCCCATTGGAGACATATGACAAGGTAACACAGTGCATCACAGTCCATGAAGAGAGTTGCCAAGGGCCAGCATAGCCCCATTGGAGACATATGACAAGGTAACACAGTGCATCACAGTCCATGAAGAGAGTTGCCAAGGGCCAGCATAGCCCCATTGGAGACATATGACAAGGTAACACAGTGCATCACAGTCCATGAAGAGAGTTGCCAAGGGCCAGCATAGCCCCATTGGAGACATATGACAAGGTAACACAGTGAATCACAGTCCATGAAGAGAGTTGCCAAGGGCCAGCATAGCCCCATTGGAGACATATGACAAGGTAACAGAGTGCATCACAGTCCATGAAGAGAGTTGCCAAGGGCCAGCATAGCCCCATTGGAGACATATGACAAGGTAACAGAGTGCATCACAGTCCATGAAGAGAGTTGCCAAGGGCCAGCATAGCCCCATTGAAGACATATGACAAGGTAACACAGTGCATCACAGTCCATGAAGAGAGTTGCCAAGGGCCAGCATAGCCCCATTGGAGACATATGACAAGGTAACACAGTGCATCACAGTCCATGAAGAGAGTTGCCAAGGGCCAGCATAGCCCCATTGGAGACATATGACAAGGTAACAGAGTGCATCACAGTCCATGAAGAGAGTTGCCAAGGGCCAGCATAGCCCCATTGGAGACATATGACAAGGTAACACAGTGCATCACAGTCCATGAAGAGAGTTGCCAAGGGCCAGCATAGCCCCATTGGAGACATATGACAAGGTAACAGAGTGCATCACAGTCCATGAAGAGAGTTGCCAAGGGCCAGCATAGCCCCATTGGAGACATATGACAAGGTAACACAGTGCATCACAGTCCATGAAGAGAGTTGCCAAGGGCCAGCATAGCCCCATTGGAGACATATGACAAGGTAACACAGTGCATCACAGTCCATGAAGAGAGTTGCCAAGGGCCAGCATAGCCCCATTGGAGACATATGACAAGGTAACAGAGTGCATCACAGTCCATGAAGAGAGTTGCCAAGGGCCAGCATAGCCCCATTGGAGACATATGACAAGGTAACACAGTGCATCACAGTCCATGAAGAGAGTTGCCAAGGGCCAGCATAGCCCCATTGGAGACATATGACAAGGTAACACAGTGCATCACAGTCCATGAAGAGAGTTGCCACGGGCCAGCATAGCCCCATTGGAGACATATGTCAAGGTAACACAGTGCATCACAGTCCATGAAGAGAGTTGCCAAGGGCCAGCATAGCCCCATTGGAGACATATGACAAGGTAACACAGTGCATCACAGTCCATGAAGAGAGTTGCCAAGGGCCAGCATAGCCCCATTGGAGACATATGACAAGGTAACACAGTGCATCACAGTCCATGAAGAGAGTTGCCAAGGGCCAGCATAGCCCCATTGGAGACATATGACAAGGTAACACAGTGCATCACAGTCCATGAAGAGAGTTGCCAAGGGCCAGCATAGCCCCATTGGAGACATATGACAAGGTAAAAGAGTGCAACAGGCACAACAATAAACTTAGAAAAAGGCCAAATGGCAACTATAACAAAAACATCAACATGTGGACGGAGGATTCTTATCTGCGCCCTTGGAGCATCTCCAGATCCTCCACTTACTGGTCATCCTCTTCATCGTCCTGTGCATGTCCAGCTCCGGATTCAGGCCTTGAATTTAATAGCATGATCTGCCGCAGAGTCAAATCCTGAACCCGGAGCTGGGCCTGCATGGTGTCGTTCATCCCTCTCAGGACAGCTGCGTTCCTCAACACGGCCTGCTCTACTCGTGCTATACCTTCTAGCATGAGCCATGCTGAGTCACAGCCTAAAATAAAGAATAAATAAAATATTAAGGATAATTACACAATAGACGAAAAAATAAGCAAAGATACATTGTCATCATAAAGACAAATCATTCTTTACATCAATTTGTTTAAATTGATTCTTTACACATTAAATATGTTATTCAGACAGACCGAAATCATTAAAGGGACAGTTTACTCAAACATGTTGTCCCCTTTAATTGGTTTTCGATGATCCACTTATACAGCTTGAGTGTATCAAATCTTGTTAAAGGATTTACATTGTACTTACATTAGCAATTGAAATATTTTAATTATACTGTGGTAGGCACACCTATCCTTAAACATTTTGGCGTTGAGGACAAGCTGTGTAAACATAGCAACCTGAAGAAATTACATTCCCACAGGGTTAGACAAGAGATAATGTATCAACATTTGTACATAAATTGTTGGATCCAAGTAGTGGTGATTGGTATATGTAGTGATATCGAATTAAAGGGACACTGAACCTAAATATTTAATTGACTGATTCAGATAGAGCATGACATTACAAATATGACAAAATTACACATATTCTTTAAATGTTAGAATTCTCTAGCTAGATTTTGAATGCAAGAATGTAGGTTTATAGGGCAGGCCATATTTGTTTATCAACTTTGGTTGTCCCTGCTGGTTGATGGATACATTCATCCAACAATAAAGAAATGATGTCCACAATTATTTTCAATTTAAAATTAATTCTAGGCATTTCTTTGTTTCAATAAAGATAGCAAGAGAATGAAGAATAATTCATAAGAGTAGTAAATTATAAATTTGAGTAACATTGCATGCTCTATTTGAATCACAATAGAAACAATTTTCCTTCAGTGTACCTTTAAGTATCTTATAATGTGGATTTTGAATGATACTTACAGCTGTGCCTGGGAAGGACAATCCGACACCCAGGACAATGAAGGTTGAGACAGGGGGGAGGGATGGGATTGTGTTGGGGAGGGATGGGATTGGGTTGGGGAGGGATGAGCTGCTGCTCCGGGGTAGGCCGTACAGCTGGGGAGTGGTGAGTTGGGGTCTGGGCAGCTGTACGGCCCATAATACGGGGAGAGCGGCGAAGGGGGGTGAAGGGGCGTGTTTTGGGAGGGTCAGGGAAGGGGCGTTTTTTGGGAGGGACAGGAAATGACAAATGGGAAGGGCCGGCAGGGGTCTGGGCCTGGGCAGGGGTCTGGGCATGGGCAGGAGTCTGTGCCTGGGCAGGGGTCTGGGCCTGGGCAGTGGTCTGTGCCTGGGCAGGGGTCTGGGCCTGGGCAGTGGTCTGTGCCTGGGCAGGGGTCTGGGCCTGGGCAGTGGTCTGGGCATGGGCAGGGGTCTGGGCATGGGCAGGGGTCTGTGACTGGTCAGGGGACTGGGCAGGGGCGGAAACCAGATGATCAGAGGTGGAGGATCCATCTGAAAAAAATAATCCAAATATATTAACATCTCATACATCATGAAATCAAATCAACGCATTTCAAATTTATTATGTTTTCAATATACTTCGAAGTGTGTTAGAATTTCTAAACAATTATGAAATGAGGATATGGTATGCATATAGGCACTCAGATGAATATCAATGACTGTCTGTACAATTATAAAATTATTATTGTGTTTTGGCCTGTAATATGCATGTGACATAATGATGGCATGAATTATAAATTTATAATAAAAAACAAAACATATTTTCATGCTGCCTGATATAGAAAGGGGGCAGTAGTGTATTTAATAATATTCCTTTTTAAAGTACATACCATCAGACTCCAAGGCAGCCTCTTCCTCCTCCGTCACACATGTTAAATCAATCTCTGTAAAACATAACATGTTGTGTACACGTTAAGATCAGATATTATAACATATGTTACTGTTGATCAAAGACACACATCAATGTTGCATTAAAGATATACACACCCAAAGTTATGATTTACATCATTTTGATGGAGCATACAAATGACATTTGATTTGTTATTCTCAATGATTCAGATTTTCAATGTATTGTTTGTATTAATTTTAAAATCATAAAAGCATAGTACATAGAACATTTAATATTTCTCATGTGTGTATCACTTGATGACTGTCGTCAAAAATGAACATGGAAACAAACATATGCTATACATCTTCTGAATAACAAAGGTGTAGACTAAGAAAGTTTTAATTATTAATCTTTCAATATTCAAAGAAAATGAATATATAATCAGAGGAGTAAATTATATGTTTGTTTCAAATGTTATGCTTCATCAGAATCATGCTCATAATATTGATTACCAATACACCTTCAATGACATATAAATGAGTCAATGGACTTACCAGGAGACCGCAAAGGCGGCTCTGTGTCACTGCTGGATTCCTGTGGGCTCCCCACACCAACTCTCTCTATGAATGATATAGATATATATTAGTGAACACATTTGGGATAGCACTAAATCACATCTGTAGCGAATTTTAAGAATAATCAACTTGAAAATGTGAAGAATAGAGCAGTCATTAAACAAACAAATGCTTGATTGAATCAAGGGGATTCTGTTAAAAATGATGTATTGAACATATGTTTAATTTCTGACTATATTAGACATCAAACTCATCTCATACGATGCTATTGCATATCTAAATATACCCATTGATCAATGTTCTTAAAAGAATACACACAAACCACATTTTGAATAACAGCTGTTGACAAATATAAACAAAGACATGTGGCACATCGAGCCATTTGTGCAATGTACAGTAATCTTGTTTAGGACACAACACATATTTATCACAATACAAAACCAAATTGATTAGTACAAATATGTAATCATGGTGCTGTTAGAGTATGCTGATATCTATAAAGTAACTCCAACAGTGAATATGTGAATTATATATCAATATTGTCTAATCCAAAGAATGTAAAGATGAATGAATCTATTGTTTATTAAAGGGACACTGACATGATTTATTTCAATCATTGATTTCACTGTTCAAACTGTTCCAAATGATTTAACATTGACTCCTATTATAATTTGAATGTTGCTACATTTTAATCTTAAAGGCAGATAAGCAATATTGGATTCAATAAATATTGTTTGTTGAAGGTATCCACCAATCATCAATCAAAACCCAGGTTGGTCAACCAAAATTGAGCTGCAGATAAACGTACATTCTTGATTTTAAAATACATTTAGCAATAGAATATTTCACATATGATTATAGTATTATATTTAAATGTTGATTAATATTGCATGCTCTATCTGAATGACAACATTAATAATTTTAGATCAGTATCCCTTTAATATAAAATTATATTGATTTGACAATGTTGTTGTTAATGAATTCTCTACTCCATATGTTGATGTAATGAATGGGATTGAGCATGCAATTCCAATCTAATATGTTATTTAAGGATATCCTAAGAATTATTTAATTTTCATCTATTAAAGGGACATGAAGCTCTAAATGTGTAATTGTATACTTTTTTAAACTATGTACTACTGTTATCTGAACACATGATTTTAACTTTTGGAAATATGCCAATTTATGCATAGAAAAACAGCCGGATAATACCAGTAATGCATTGTTTAACCTAAACCAAAATCCATTAATTTGTTTATGAACTAAAACAATAGACTGAACCAATGTAGCTCATAAAATGTTTAAACAAAACAATAAAATCACGTTTAAAAATAATTCTATGTAAAATTTAGTTGGCATGTCCCTTAAATGACGTGATCAATTTCAAAAATTGAATCTATATTTTTAAAATCTAAACATATGCAAAATTGTGTGTATTATTTAAAAATGTATACAAATAAGATTAAGCAATACACAAGGGAAGAATATAAATTGGACATTCAAAGAATCTGACATTAAAATTAAGACATCCAGAATAGATGGGATATCTTAAATTAAAAAAAAAATCAGAGTAGTCTTACAATGTAATCCTATTTTTTTGTTTTATTTATTCTTATTTGCAAAAAGTTTTAAAATCCATTTTGCAGATACATATAAATATTGAACAATGTGGATTTAGTATGTAATGTTCTGTCCATGTTTCTAAGACAAATGTCAATTAAAATGAGACATACCATACTGTGACAAGCCCTGCCTTGAGGATCCAGCACCAACATCCAGATCTGTAATATATTAAATGAGGATTGGATATCATTAATACAAATCATTCCATTTTTAAAATCTTTACATTATTAGCAAATCAATTAAAAAATATTAATCCTTTGGTAGTCCCATGAGTTAATTGTTTCCTCAATTCAATTCATGATAAATATATCCTGTACTCTTATTTTCAATCAGTTGTGTTGTTTACTGTAGCTTAAATTATTTTTTGGTGTTATTTCATTCTCATTAATTGATGGGCATATGTTATAATTTATTTGGATTCTTCTTTTTTTATTATGTATAATATTGAAAATAAGAATACTGTATTCTTCACATATATAATAATTCACATTTCATTTTGACCAACATGTGTAAAGCAATGCCACTTACAGCAAACCCATGTTAACGTGTATGCGCAATTCCATTTTCGCGATCATTGCGCAATGATTCAAAGCGGAATTACGCATCCGTCATTTGACCAACATGTATAAAGCAATGCCACTTACAGCAAACCCATGTTAACGTGTATGCGTAATTCCATTTTCGCGATCATTGCGCAATGATTCCAAGCGGAATTACGCATCCGTCATTTGACCAACATGTATAAAGCAATGCCACTTACAGCAAACCCATGTTAACGTGTATGCGCAATTCCATTTTCGCGATCATTGCGCAATGATTCAAAGCGGAATTACGCATCTGTCATTTGACCAACATGTATAAAGCAATGCCACTTACAGCAAACCCATGTTAACGTGTATGCGCAATTCCATTTTCGCGATCATTGCGCAATGATTCAAAGCGGAATTACGCATCCGTCATTTGACCAACATGTATAAAGCAATGCCACTTACAGCTAACCCATGTTAACGTGTATGCGCTATTCCATTTTCGCTCTGTGACGCATATTCTGTAGAGCGCAAGAAACATCATTCCTATTTCATGTGTCACTAATCTAAGATCTGTATAGGTTTAGTATCTGACTATATACACATTTTTAAAAAAAAAATAAAATATTAAGATATTATATGAAGTTGGATAATTACCTGGTTCAGATTCTCCATCATCTCCTCCCAGGCCACCGGATGGAGAAGCAGCTGCCCTGGCCCCCGCGTCAGGACTTTCAGATCCCGCAGCTGGGAGGGAAGAAGAGGAGGCCGAGGATGGCGAGGATCTAAATCTTTTGGGGACCCGGAGATTGAGGAGCTTGCATAAAGTCACCTCATAAGGGAGTAGGTACAGTTTCCACGGGGCCTCTCTTTTGCCCCCTCTTTTACGGGCTTGTACCCAGTCCCTTATGAGGTTGACTTTTTTGTTAAGTGCAACCTCATATCTCCGAATCTCCTCATGATTTGATCCTGGCTCCTCTGGACGTCACACACCAATCTAACCGCATTGGTGATAGACTCCCAGAGGGCCTTCTTAACATGTGCATCTGTCAACCTCCTCTTGTTCCCAAACAGCTGGGGATAAAAGTCCTTGACGGCGTGGATCAGTGCAGCGCTCTCCTCCTTGGTGAACCTGGGAGCTGACATGCCTGCTCGGTTGGCTACTAAATATTATAATAATATTAATATATAACACTGCCTGCAGGCATTAGAGAACTGACAAAGATGGCAACGTGTAATGGACTTTTATATGGTGAAGTAAACATGAGATGAACCATGGGACAAGTTATCTGTACATCTGATTGGATAAAAGTTTGAAATATTGTTAGAATGTCTGTGAGACCATCCTGACTCAAGTTGTGTTTGTGTGATGAACTCTGATTGGCCGTTCCTTAATGTTTCATATCTTAGTAACTTCCTTACACATACCTCCTGGTGGTGCTGTAACTTCATTTTTCATGTAGACTTATTTGTAACTCATAGGCCTGTCATGCGGATATGTGTGACGCAGATTTAATATCCGTGATCCGTTAAATATTAATGATTAAATTCTCTTTAAGATGGCGTCTTTATTTTTAAGTAGACATTACAACCAAACAATTGTATCAAATGATCTGTAGAGATAGAAAATTGTTTAGACTTTAAAATGTAACTCAATTTATCTTAGTATTTATAATTTAATCCGATTCTCAAATGTTAAGAAGTATCTTGTTATCTTTCTTTGCAAATCAATAATGATATTTTAGATTACGGACAATTGTTTCCAAAAACCTGGGTTGTCCTTGATGATTGTTGGATAAATTAATCCAACCAAAAAAAACAAGTTCTGTCCAGAGTACTGAAGCAAATAAATTATCTATTTAATGCCTTATTTTTAAAGTAATGATAGCAACATCACAAGGAGCATTCATAATATGAGACAATTTTTAAAGTTGCTTAAAATAGAATACTCATTCAGAATGTATAAATCATTAATTTTTTAACTGTCTCCCTTTAAGTATATTTTGAGTTCATGTCCCTTTAAATAAACATTTCACAATAATGCTTGAAATATCAGAAACCTAGGCACCTTCCTTTTGCTAAATTACTATAACATATGAGTAAAGCAAATTTAGATTAACTTCTGGATTGTTTTACACACTCACTGAAATATATATTGTAAAGGAGGTATTTCGGAGTCTTCAGCTTAGAGGGACATTAAGCTATATGTTATGTATGCATTTTGGATAAGATTATAATATTTGAACAACTTAATATGTTTTGGTATTCAATCATTAGATTGTAATTATATATATTCTTGGATTAAATACATATCTACATGGGCTATTTTGATGCTGATTGTTGGTTGCACATAGATGCCTTATGTAATTGACTAAGATATGTGCATTGATTTATTTTTTTCAAAGTATATTTAAAGACTGAATGTAATTCTATAGTACTTTCTAAATATGTTTAAATTCTTTTATGAATTATTTAAAAATCAATACACAATATACTTTGTGAATGTCCCTTTAAGGACCAAAACATTTGGAATGTTGATTTAACATTGTCAAAATAAACTAAAGGGGAATGAAAATTATATATAGATATGTGATGTCTAACCCAAGAGGTAAGATTTTAAAAACTACATAATATTAATAACTATAGTTAAATGACTCCACTAGAAAATTAAATCGATTAACCTGGCATCCAATAACTAGCTTGTGAAAAATATCAAGTTAAATGACCTACCATTTATAAATGTAAAAATTAAAAGAATTTAGAAAATAATGTTTTGAGATACCTAAAGAATATACAAGATCTTATAAAATTAATTTTACATTCAACAACACTGTCACTTTAATGTAATTGAACCACTTCCCCTTCTTAAAAGTGAAAACAAATAATTTATGTCAAATTTTGACTACATATCCGAAATTATTTTAACATCTAAGAATTTCCAAAGAAAAGCATTGATGGATCTCACTCCCCAATTAATGTTAAAAAAGATAGTTTAATGTAATATTCTCGGAATCAGTGGATTTTCTAAAATTAATGCATTATTTTATCTTATGCATGTGCTTGTCAAATAGCCAACTACCAGTCATGGGAGTCAAATTGTTTTTTATTGACAGATTATATGGATATTTATTATAATCTGTTCAAAAGAGTGTATTTAATAATAAAATGTTTATTATTACCATTTAAAAAATTAAAAGTTTCTGAAACAAAAACAAAAAAATATTCCTGGAAGTCATCAGATGACAATCTGAAAAAAAAATTTTTTTTTAACAAAGTTAATACACACGTTGTCAAATATTCATAAAATACATTTACAATCATCTTGTGTCTATGCTCTAACTTTGTTCAACATTTTATCAAGATATTTATTAATTAAATTTAAAAAAAAAACAAAAAAAAAACATACACCATTATATTGTGTAATAAAAAATAAATTAAAATATCTGAATTTCTAATTATACATAATAATGTATATCACATTTCAATAATATATATGTATGCTGAACATAAATGTAATATTTCATGTCCATTCAAATACCTCTATATCAACTATAATATGTATTCCTCTTTCTGATTGTGATCCCTAAATATCTAATTATGAAATAAGTATGACTAATGTATGTAAGCTACCAATAATCAACATTCTTCCTGTGATTCTTAACTAGCATGCATTGGTACACCAACCTGGATAATGCATGGTCTTTGAAAGTCAATTCAGGGGTAAACAGTAGATCTTCAGTAGGTGTCTTATTCATCAGTTCATAAAATAGAGGACTGTGAAATACCATCTAAAAAAGTAAAATCATCTAAGTGTCTGATTGTGATCCCTAAATATCTAATTAAGAACTAAATATGACTAATGTATGTAAGCTACTAATATTCAACATTCTTCCTGTGATTCTTAACTAGCATGCATTGGTACACCAACCTGGATAATGCATGGTCTTTGAAAGTCAATTCAGGGGTAAACAGTAGATCTTCAATAGGTGTCTTATTCATCAGTTCATAAAATAGAGGAATGTGAAATACCATCTAAAAAAGTAAAATCATCTAAGTGTCTGATTGTGATCCTTAAATATCTAATTAAGAACTAAATATGACTAATGTATGTAAGCTACTAATATTCAACATTCTTCCTGTGATTCTTAACTAGCATGCATTGGTACACCAACCTGGATAATGCATGGTCTTTGAAAGTCAATTCAGGGGTAAACAGTAGATCTTCAATAGGTGTCTTATTCATCAGTTCATAAAATAGAGGACTGTGAAATACCATCTAAAAAAGTAAAATCATCTAAGTGTCTGATTGTGATCCCTAAATATCTAATTAAGAACTAAATATGACTAATGTATGTAAGCTACTAATATTCAACATTCTTCCTGTGATTCTTAACTAGCATGCATTGGTACACCAACCTGGATAATGCATGGTCTTTGAAAGTCAATTCAGGGGTAAACAGTTGATCTTCAATAAGTGTGTTATTCATCATTTCAAAAATAGAGGACTGTGAAATACCATCTAAAAATTAGAAAATCATCTAAGTGTCTCCAATAGGATGCCTCCACAGCCTTATTCTATCAAATAGTTGGCACTTACCATGTGAACATGTCTGTGTATGGTTTTCAAGGTCAGCAGATTGGAAAGATAATGCCAGACATGATCCCATTGGTATACTTCAATTTCAATATTGCCTTTTTCCACTGTCAGTCTGGGCAATCTTCACTGTCAGGTTTCTAATTCTTCCCTTTCAGTCTTTAGATTAAGTCAGCTCCCTAATGGCAGAAAAAGTTTAATCAAAATTACTACAAGTGTGTGAATCATTTCTGTGCCCCTCTCCCACCCCCCATTTTAGAATCAATTTCTGTCACTAGCTTACTAAGAGTGTGTAGCATCTTGTGTTATGTTCTATCAAGTGTGAAGATGAGTCATATTGAGCAGAACAAACCTCTAATGTGTGACATTGAACCATAGTCATGCTAGAGGATCCCTTTCTGAGTATTTACATTTTAAGTAATGTGTAAACTAAATACTAGTTTAGAAAATGTATGCCATATGATGTATTTGTGTACAATTCATGCCAGCAACAGTCCATACATTTATACTTACCATCTGATGTCCTCTTTAAAAACCAGGTGGCAAAGACTCGCTACAGGACCCAATGCCCAGAGCATCACCTATATTAATAAATGAAACACATTTTTAGCATTTGATGAACAATCCTAACATGTTTGCACAATTCTCTACTTGTCATTTCCCTAGAGTTCACATCTATTGACAATACTCCAGTCTAACTTCTATTCTTTACCGTCTAAAGTGGCGGTTGATGATGTCTGCTCTGACATTGAGCCCCTTGTCCCGGAATGGCCCCTCTAGAACAGGATCATCCTCCTCATCTCTGAGGAGGTTTCGGTCCGCCGGGACGGCCTGCAGCATCCCAGCCCGCTGTGCAATATTATGCAGGATGCTACAGGCTACAACGATCTTAGCCACCTTCTTTGGGTTGTACTGGAGGGCTCCTCCCGACCTGTCCAGGCACCTGAACCTCATCTTCAGGAGCCCGAACATCCGTTCAACCACCGCCCTGGTTCTCTTATGAGCCCTATTGTAGCGCTCCTCAGACACATCAGTCGGGCTACGCAAGGGGGTAATGAGCCAAGGCCGGCTCATGTACCCAGAATCACCTATAAATTATGAACAAAACATAATTCTAACAGAATCCTCAAAATAGTATTTGGAGTCCAATAAAAAGTTTTGTACATGATAATCCACTAACAAATGTTTATTTAAAAAAAAAAAAATCTAGTTCAATATTATTCTCTATCTTCCCATTTCATCTAAGACATGCTACATATGCGTATTTCTCCTAAATCAAGCCTTGTGTAAAATGCAAACTACATGGTTACATTGCATTCTCTATCTGAGCATTTAAGGTAAGACATGCTACATATCTGCATTGAACTAAAAGAAGACATTAGCGGAAAGAGACAATGACATGGTTAAATTGCATTAGCTACTATCTTCCCATTTCAGCTAAGACATGCTACATATGCGTATTTCTCCTAAACCAAACCTTGTGTAAAATGCGAACTACATGGTTACATTGCATTCTCTATCTGAGCATTTAAGGTAAGACATGCTACATATCTGCATTGAACTAAAAGTAGACATTAGCGGAAAGAGACAATGACATGGTTAAATTGCATTAGCTACTATCTTCCCATTTCAGCTAAGACATGCTACATATGCGTATTTCTCCTAAACCAAACCTTGTGTAAAATGCGAACTACATGGTTACATTGCATTCTCTATCTGAGCATTTAAGGTAAGACATGCTACATATCTGCATTGAACTAAAAGTAGACATTAGCGGAAAGAGACAATGACATGGTTAAATTGCATTAGCTACTATCTTCCCATTTCAGCTAAGACATGCTACATATGCGTATTTCTCCTAAACCAAACCTTGTGTAAAATGCTAACTACATGGTTACATTGCATTCTCTATCTGAGCATTTAAGGTAAGACATGCTACATATCTGCATTGAACTCAAACTAGACATTAGTGGGGAAAAAAAAAAAGGTTAAATTGCATCCGATAGCTGAACATTACGCTAACATTTTAAAACTACAGTGGCAATTGTCAAACTAATTAACCATGTTGTGCACAAATACTCACCAACGAGATAACCACGGGGCATTTGTCTTTCCTCAAACGGTCTCCACAGGGATGACAGAGAGAGGATGCGGGCATCATGACTAGCCCCTCCAAAATTCGCACACACATGCATAATCCTCATCCGTGCATCACAAACATACTGCACGTTGAGGCTATGAAAATGTTTGCGATTTCTGAAGGGCAAGTCATCAATTGGAGCACGCAGCGCAATGTGGGTACAATCTATGGCTCCCAAGACATTGGGCAATTGAGCAATATCAAAGAATTCCCGCTTCAGGCGCCTCCAATCACCATCATTCTGTGGGAATCCTATATATTGCTTACTGATACGTACCATGGCGTCCAGAAAGTTATCAAACACCACAGAGAATGTACCTTGAGCCAGGCCATGCATGTACAGTTCTCCGGATTGAAAACTCCCGGAGGCCAGGACGTATAGACAGCTTAGCATCTTACTCATGGCGGGAACAGCAGTCCTTATTCTTATACGTGGCTCCAAATGAGGTTTAAGAAGATCGTAAAGGCCAATGAGCTGTTCGCGATTGAGCCGATACTTATCATAAACCTCAAAGTCGCTCATGTTTTCCAAGGTGGGTCTCACCCTGTAGACAGGAGGACCTCGAACCAGACGACCCCTTCGTCTCAGTCTGAGCTGCCGAGGCTGCCTGATTCGACCAACAGCTAGTTCGCCAATAGCAGCACCAGCAGCGTCTACCATGTCATCGTCATCCATCTTTCAAAACAGCGTAACAAGGTATGCACTTGATCTGATGTGGATCACAAGTGATGCATTGGCCATGTTGTTTGGGGGATTTATAGTACAATTAGTCCAATGGTAGTGAGTTTGTAATGATTGCTGATTGTATTCACTTGTTTGTATGTGAGCGGCGCGAATGCTTTCACAGTGGGCGTTTTTTTGTTGTTTGCTGAAATGTTGTTTTCCAACAATGAATCTCAATGTGAAAGTGTCAAATATCACACATACAGTGCATGTTTGTAATGTTTGATCATATGCGTAATCAATATTTCTTAAACGCGATCTTATAGTAACAAGCACACTTTCAGGCTAACATGAATGAAAGTGCATAGTTGTGTATAATGTGCATCGAATGTGATCGATCAATGTTGCTGCAACATTGTTTGTAAACGATAAAGTAACATCTGCCATCTGTAGTATTGTATATATAAGTGATTTACGAGATGTCAATATTTTATGCGTCCCATTAAAATGCCACTAATACTGAATAACTTCCGGCTGTCATCTGTAGTATTGTATATATATAAGTGATTGCCGAGCAGTCAATATTGTATGCGTCCCTTTAAAATCGCACTAATACTGAATAACTTCAGGCTGTCATCTGTAGTATTGTATATATAAGTGATTGCCGAGCTGTCAATATTGTATGCGTCCCTTTCAAATCGCAATAATAATTCCGAACTTCCCGTCTGCCATCTGTAGTATTGTATATATAAGTGATTGCCGAGCTGTCAATATTGTATGCGTCCCTTTAAAATCGCACTAATGCTGAATAACTTCCGGCTGTCATCTGTAGTATTGTATATATAAGTGATTGCCGAGCTGTCAATATTGTATGCGTCCCTTTCAAATCGCAATAATAATTCAGAACTTCCCGTCTGCCATCTGTAGTATTGTATATATAAGTGATTGCCGAGCAGTCAATATTGTATGCGTCCCTTTCAAATTGCAATAATAATTCCGAACTTCCCGTCTGCCATCTGTAGTATTGTATATATAAGTGATTGCCGAGATGTGAATATTTTATGCGTCCCTTTAAAATGGCACTAATACTGAATAACTTCCGGCTGTCATCTGTAGTATTATATATATAAGTGATTGCCGAGCTGTCAATATTGTACTCGTCCATTTAAAATGGCACTAATACTGAATAACTTCCGGCTGTCATCTGTAGTATTGTATATATAAGGGATTGCCGAGATGTCAATATTGTATGCGTCCCATTCAAATGGCACTAATACTGAATAACTTCCGGCTGTCATCTGTAGTATTATATATATAAGTGATTTGCGATCTGACAATATTTATTAATTGTCCCATTCAAATCTCCCTAATAATGCTGTTCCAAACTGTTCTTTACATATATGTTGTATTGTAGTATTGAGTGTTAAAGTTCCGAAAGGGGCGGTACAGTCGTGAATCTGTGATGTCTATGGTTGAATCTTCTAATGACGTCATGATATTATTAACCTGCCTATGTAGTTCTGAAATCCTCATTGTGTTGTTGTATTGTGCTACATTGTTATTGTGTGCTGAATAAAATCTAAATGTGTGCTTTGTGGTTGCGTGATGGGTGATGCGTGTTATGTACATGTACGTATATATTGTGATTGTGTCCCACATATGCTGACTTCTATATAGCGGTCTGGCATTGTTGTTCCTTCCCATAAAGTGACATCTGTAATCTGGTGTAATGATGTTCTTGTTGTACGTAATTCCTAATGGTTTCTGGTGATGGAATCATGATGTTAAAAGTACATTAAAATCCATATGTTCTGTTTTGTGATTCCTATAGAGAATGTAATGTGTTTTTCCCCCATCATTTGAATGCACATGTATGAGTGAATGTTAAAAGTAATGTATGTGCATCCATGACTGATCATGTGCTAAGCCTATGTAGATATGCTGTTGCTGCAAGCATATGAGTTGAATAACTGAAATGCAATAATAAAGGTAAATGAGAATTGTTTCCCATTGTGTAGTGTTTGTGAATCCTGAAAAGTTGACATTATTTTTGTGTCCGTTTAAATGTAATATTTTGTTCAAAAAAGTTTTTTACTAGTGATGTTGATTTGTAGTTGATGTAATATAAAAGTCTGAAACAATTTAATGGTGTTGTGAATATTCAATAAGTAAAATCCATAAATCCACCATAGGGAAATAGTCATTTCTTGATCTATTTATCATAGCTGTGTCTAACGCATAAAAGCATGTATTTTCTAGCGCTGGTATTTGGAGTTTTTCTGTCTACGCTATTTGCGTGCATTAGGGAAATGTGGGTTTCGTTTGCATGAGCACGTCTTCCCAATAGAAGTCAATGGAGGCTCTAAAAATTGGTCAATTTTTTTTTCTAAGACTGGTTTTCCTCGTAAAGTGAGTGACGTCATGATCTTGTGTTAAAAAGTAACTAAATCGTGTTCTTTTTGTAATAAATAAATATTTTTTGTATGTCATGTGGTGTATATTGTTTGTATGCATCGATGAGTGTATATTTGTGATAATGTTATTAGTTAGATGTAGGTATATGAGTGTCTTTTCCCGTGTGTCAATGTAAGTCAATGGGAAAATGGATTTGTGTAGTTTTTTTTCTAACACCCGAGATCTCGCAACTTTGATCCTTTGTATTTTGTTGAAAAATTATTAAATCTGAAAAATAAATATAGTGTAGTGTTTGTATGAGTGTAAGTGTACTTTGTGTAATATTTGTTTTGTGATTTGTGAATGTTTATTTTGTCGGTATATGTTTACTACTGGGTCTGAGGTGTCGGTAGAAATTTGAGCGTTGGGTGATTTTTGAGTGTCGGTAAATGAACTCGAGTCCGTAAGAAACCAGCGTTAGGGGCCTCTAACGCTGGTTTTCACGGCTAACGCCAAACTCCAAATCTAGGCCTAAATCTTGGCGAAAATGTTTATGTAATTTTATATATATTTTTTTATATCTATCTATCTATCTATCTATCTATCTATCTATCTATCTATTGATTTAACTATGTATCTATCTATCATTTATCTTTCTATATACCTATCTATCTAGTAAAAATGTATCCACGTTAAACTTTTTTTAAATAAAAATTAATCTTACCATTGCATTATGGATGGTTACATACTTCCTAATAGAAAATTAGATATTTTTATAATAGGTGCAAATTGTGAAACGTGACATTAATCATATAAGACATGTAAATACCAATGTGCTTGATTCTATCTTAACAATATGTTTTATTTTGAAAAACAAAAGACAAACGGCTAGATTACGAGTTTTGCGTTATGAGGGGTGCGGTGCTAACTTGCACGTTATGGTCACCGCTCACTTACCTACAGCGCTGGTATTACAGGTTTTCCTAAACCCGGCGTTATTAGGCAAGAAGTGAGCATAGAGCAAAATTGTGTTCCATATCGCACTCCAATACCAGCACTGCTAAGTCAATGGTGAGCTGGTTGTACGTGCTTGTGCACGATTTCCCCATAGACATCAATGGGGAGAGCCGGCTGAAAAAAAGCCTAACACCTGCAATAAAGCAGCGTAAAGCTCCGTAACACAGCCCCATTGATTCCTATGGGGAAACTAAATTTATGTTTACACCTAACACCCTAACATGAACCCCCGAGTCTAAAGACCCCTAATCTTACACTTATTAACCCCTAATTTGTCGCCCCCAACATCGCCGACACCTACAATATATTTATTAACCCCTAATCTGCCGCTCCGGACATCGCTGACACCTACATTATACTTATTAACCCCTAATCTGCTGCCCCCAACATCGCCAACACCTACATTATATTTATTAACCCCTAATCTCCCGCCCCCAATGTCGCCGCAACCTACCTACACATATTAACCCCAAAACCGCCGCACGCCCGCATCACAAACACTAGTTAAATATTTATTAACCCTTAATCTGCCGCCCCTAACATCGTCACCACCTACCTACATTGATTAACCCCTAATCTGCCGCCCCAACGTCGCCGCCACTATACTAAATTTATTAACCCCTAAGTCTAACCCTAACCCTAACAACCCCTAACTTAAATATAATTCAAATAAATCTAAATAAAACCCACTATCATTACCTAAATAATTCCTTTTTAAAACTAAATACTTACCTGTAAAATAAACTAATAGTTACATTGTAGCTAGCTTAGGGTTTATTTTTATTTTACAGGCAAGTTTGTATTTATTTTAACTAGGTAGAATAGTTACTAAATAGTTATTAACTATTTACTAACTACCTAGCTAAAATAAATACAAATTTACCTGTAAAATAAAACCTAACCTGAGTTACACTAACACCTAACATAAAACAACAATTAAATAAATTACATAAATTAAATACAATTACCTAAATTACAAAAAACCCACTAAATTACACAAAATAAAAAACAAATTATCAGATATTTAAACTAATTACACCTAATCTAATAGACCCTATCAAAATAAAAAAGCACCCCTCCCAAAAAAAACCCCTAGCCTAAACTAAACTACTAATAGCCCTTAAAAGGGCCTTTTGCGGGGCATTGCCCCAAAGAATTCAGCTCTTTTACCTGTAAAAAAAAAATACAAACAACCCCCCAGCAGTAAAACCCACCACCCACACAACCAACCCCCCAAATAAAATCCTAACTAAAAAAACCTAAGCTCCCCATTGTCCTGGAAAGGGCATTTGGATGCGCATTGCCCTTAAAAGGGCATTTAGCTCTATTGCTGCCAAAATCCTAACCTAAAAATAAAACCCACCCAATAAACCCTTATAAAACCTAACACTAACCCCGGAAGATCCACTTACAGTTTTGAAGACCGGACATCCATCCTCAACAAAGCTGGGAGAAGTCCTCAATGAAGCAGCAAGAAGTTCTCAACGAAGCCGGGAGAAGTCTTCATCCAAGCCGGCAGAAGTGGTCCTCCAGGCGGGCAGAAGTCTTCATCCAGACGGCACCTTCTATCTTCATCCATCCGGCGCGGAGCGGGTCCATCTTGAAGACATCCGGCGCGTAGCATTCTCTTCAAACGAAGTTTTCTTCCCGAATGAATGTTTCTTTAAGTGATGTCATCCAAGATGGCGTCCCTTGAATTCCGATTGGCTGATAGAATTCTAACAGCCAATCGGAATTAAAGGTGAAAAAATCCTATTGGCTGATGCAATCAGCTAATAGGATTGAGCTTCAATCCTATTGGCTGGTCCGATCAGCCAATAGGATTGAACTCGCATTCTATTGGCTGATTGGAACAATTAGGGGTTAATAATATTTAACTAGTGTTTGCGATGCAGGAGTGCGGCGGTTTTGGGGTTAATATGTTTATTATAGTGGCGGCGATGTCGGGAGCGGCAGATTAGGGGTTAATAATTTTATTTTAGTGTTTGCGATGCTGGAGGGCCTCAGTTTAGGGGTTAATAGGTAGTTTATGGGTGTTAGTGTACTTTTTAACACTTTAGTTATGAGTTTTATGCTACAGCTTTGTAGTGTAAAACTCGTAACTACTGACTTTAGAATGCGTTATGAATCTTGCGGTACCCCTCACTTTTTGGCCTCCCAGAAAAAGCTTGTAATATCGGCGCTATGGAAGTACCATTGAAAAAAGACTTTACACAAATTGTGTAAGTTAATTTGCGGTACGGCTAAAAAAGTGTGCGCTGCCCCTAAACCTGCAAGGCTCATAATACCAGCGGTAGTGAAAAAGCAGCATTATGAGCCTTAACACTGCTTTTTTACTCATACCGCAAAACTCATAATCTAGCCAAAAGTATCTTATGAAAATATAAATAATGAAAAATCGAAATCTTAAATATGTAAATTACATGTTAATTAAGGGACACTTTTTCTTTCATGATTTAGAAAGAGCATGCAATTTTAAACAACTTTCCAAATTCCTTATATTATCTAATTTGCTTCTTTCTCTTGGTATCCTTGGTTGAAAAGCATATCTAAATAGGCTCAGTAGCTGCTTACTGGTGTCTTCACATAGATGCTTCATGTGATTGACCCACCCATGTGCATTGCTTTTCTTCAACAACGGATATCTGAAGAATGAAGCAAATTAAATAACAGAAGTAAATTGGAATGTTGTTTAAAATTGTATTCTCTATTTGAATAATGAAATTCAAATTTTGGGCTTCATGTCCCTTTAATCTTCTTACAGTATGACACTAAGCTCAATACTTCCTGCCTACCAAAACATTTTGCTTGTCTGTCTGGATGGCAGCTCCACATCTTCCTTACCTTATAATCAGCATAATGGGGGAGTTCTGTAGAAGTCTGGTTGTGAAGGCAACAACAGCCTGAAATCATATCAGTGACCTTGTGTGGTGACTACTGTAAAGCGGAATGGTCCAACTTTGATTTTAAATAATCACTTGAAGTTGATGGGGCGGGTCATTTACCCTGAAGTTCTGAATTGCGCTGAATCAGTTGAACAAACTTTGTTGTGTCTATAGAGTTGGATGCACTATATCACTGTAACCCCTAAGACATGCTGTGATCCTCAGAGGGTAACATTGTTCTGCTGCTGATATCTTGCCACTGTATAACCAGCCTCCTTTATGATTTTCTTGAAACACCCAATCTTTAGAGATTTTAATATTCTATTTTTATGGCTTTGGATTTGGTTACTTGGATTTGGTGATGTGTTATTTTACATGTGATCAAGGCCTCCATGTGAGGCCAAAAGTTATGTTTTGATACTTTAAAGGTGATTATTCAAATCTCTTTGTGCTGGCTTAAGTGTTGTGGACAACTGAGGATATACACCGGATCCTGATCTCCAGCTCTTTGTCATAAATATATATATATATATATATATATATATATATATATATATATATATATATATATATATATAAAATACATATATATATATATACATATATATATATATATATATATCAGTGACGTGCGGTGAGGTAAATGGCTGGGGAGGCATTGACTAGTATCAAATACAGATAAACATATGAATCAGATAGAGTTAGCTTAAATTCATCATTTAATTGGCAGGTTGCACAAATTGGTTAGTGTTAAATTGTATGTGTATATATATATATATATATATGCATAAAAATGAGTATCATAATATCAGTAGTGATTTTTGTATTTTCTGCACTTTCCCCATTAGGGGATCGCTGTGTGTTAACACAGTATTTGAAGCAAAAAGCTGAGATGTTGCATATCTAATTTGCATATCTTACCCAGAATCCTCGGGTGCATTGGTAACAATGTAGATGATGTTTTTTGGGTGAAGGCAAGTGCGGATAATTTCCTAGATGTGATAATTGCCTATGCAATAATTTCTATTGATTTACTATTGTGATATGGAGGATTTTAATCTCATGCTTTTATCTCCACCATAATTTTATAGGACATATATATATATATATATATATATATATATATATATATATATATACACATACATACATACATACATATATCAAAAACAAATGTGATGGTGCACAGAAAAGGATAAATGTCCCAGGGTAGGTAATCACAATGGTAATTTCACAGCAGGTGAACCTCAGGAAAAAGAGAAACACATATAGTGAAGTTCTGTGGTTATTAAATGTTTTAGAAGAGCCTGAAATTGTACTCAGATTGTCTAGAGCTTCAAGATCAAGCTCTAGATATAAGTGCGCAGGAAACTCCTATTAGGACACAAGCAAAGAATGATATCCCAGCTTCACAAGGAATGAATCAGAAGTGGTAGAAAAGTACTAATATTTTATTAAAAACAAGTCGCAATGCATGCATATGAGACTATCCCAATCATAGACCACGGCAAGCAAAAGACTGTGTATATCACAATGTCTGGTGAATGCTGTTAGAGGTCAGGTATGGAACAAGGCTCCTCCCATTTTTTGAAGTCACTACGCTCCGACGTACGTTTCGCCAATCACAGCTTGGCTTTTTCGAGGATGGCTTCAAGTTGGTTCTAGTGTCCTTTTGTAGTTGTATCTCCATTTTTGATTGGGTCCTGGATTCTTGCACAGGTGTTTGGACAGAGTCCTTCTATCTTGAGGGTCTCATTAAGAAAAAATAAATATACTTGGCTATATAACAATATGCCATACACACAATATAAAATACACATTCTTAACAATACATATATTCACAATAAAGATTAAAAAATGCATAAGTTTACATGGAAAACGAACCTATGTCCTAAAATCTTAACAAAATGCTAAATATTAAATGCGTGTCTTATCATCTTGCACTAACCGAATAGTTTGATATGCCTGGAATTTTCACCAATGTTAACATTCATTGACTACAACATTTATATAATACATTTAGAAAGACATCTGCCTGGAATCGATCTGTTGACCTTACTGTCTTATAAGAACATAAACATAAAAGTGTTAAGATCAAAGATCCATTTCAATTCTAATCTTCCTCATGTGGCATTTATATCCCCACCTTTTCAATGTATTTGAGCTTTTTGAATTCCTGTTTAGGATCACAATTATGTTTTCGTTTGTTTTATCTCATACTGTTTTTTCATACCCATTGTTAGGGACCTAATATTTCTATCTTGTTGAGAGAATCATTTACAGCCCGTACATTTGCCACATTTATAGAAACCTTTAAGGTTTTTCCGTCTTTACAGGCAAATCTATCGTTCTTTTTATCATTATATTTCAAAAGAATCTCTCTATTTTCATTACCTATTTCTTGTATTATAGAAGTTTACATATTGTTTTTTGGATCTTTTGTATTGCTATTTTATATTCACATGTTTGTTGTGCACTATGTCTATGTCAATTTTTGACATTAGAAAGAAAAGATTCACTAATATCGAATCCTTTGAATATAATTCACCTGATATTGATAATAATTTAGAAAATTCAATGAAATCACTAGAAAAATTGATGTCTAAAGAAATAAGGTTTCAATTTGAAATTATTACACTTGAAAGATATTTAAAAGATAAAATCACACCAAGAGACTTAAGAATTTTAAAAAATCCCTCTTTTGGTTTGGATAATATAGAATTTCTAAGCAGATGGAATTCCATTTTAGAAGATTGCACTGTTAGACTTATGCAGTTAAAGGGATGCTAAATCCAAATTTTTTCTTTCATGATTCAGATAGAGCATGCAACATTAAGCAACTTTCTAATTTACTCCTATTACCAATTTTTCTTTGTTATCATGTTATCTTGATTTGAAAAAGCAGTAATGTAAGGTTAGAAGCCAGCCCATTTTTAGTTCAGAACCTGGGTAGCGCATGCTGATTTAGCTACATTTAGCCACCAATCAGTAAGTGCTACCCAGGTTCTGAACAAAAATTGGGCCGGCTCTAAAGCTTACAGTACTGATTTTTCAAGTCAAGATAGCATGATAACAATGAAAAATTGATAATAAGAGTAAATTAGAAAGTTGCTTAAAATTGCAAGCTCTGTTTGAATCATAAAAGAAAAAAAATTGGGTTTAGTATCCCTTTAATAATAAATGAGAGAAAAAAAAAAACACCTGCATTCACTTAATGAAGAAATTATTTTAATTGAGGAGCAAATGTCTCCCTTTGTAGAAAGTGCAGAATTTAAAAAAGATGGAAGAACATAAATAAGGTTGATGATGTTAAAGAGAATATTAAAGAAATAAAAAGAAAGAAATATAAAAGAGATCTTAATGATTATAAAGAAAAGAAAGAGAGAAATTTCTAAAAAAAAGAAAATAATCATGTATTTGTAAAAGAGGGTAACCAGAGGACAGATTATAATGACAGTATTAGGGAAAACAAAGGACCCCATAAAGAACCTAGAGAGAGGTTTTATAGCAAAACTAATCACAATAAGCCACAATTTAATCAATCAAAGGCATATCAATCTGATTATAGAAGGCCATATAACACCTACCCTGAGAATAAATCTACCTATTTTAGGAAACCAGAATATAATAAGGAGTCTACTTAGACTGTAGTAGGTAATAATAAGAAAAAGACAGATAATAGATCAAAACCTAGAAATGTTTAATATGAACAAGATAATTATGATACTCCTACGAGTAATAGATATGAGATATTGAGTAGTGAAGAAGAAGAAGAAACAGACCTTTTTTTAGAGAGAGAGGAAAAAGGAAAAAACAATTGAGACAGAACACAGATGCAAAAAAGAAGAAAAATTACGAAAAACAAGGGAACCACAGAAGTATGTGGTAGATTGTAGAGGTATCCTTAACCTTAGTAAAAAGAATTTCACTAGGGAACACATTTCAATCTTGAATAAAGGTTTTAAATATGCCCCACCTCTCAATGTAACAAATTTCCAACATACGTAGGGGTAAATAAGTTTATACGTAATCTGACTTTAAAGAAATATTTTCAGAATAATCCAATTATGAGAAATACTAGCAATACCCCGAGTACCATTTTTAGGCATGTTGATCTTAACAAAAAATCCAAATTTTACCCAACCCAATTTAAATCAAGTGTAATGGGCGCTTTTACTGAACTAGTTCAGAATGATTTAAGAAAATAGAAAAAGGTACATAAACTTAACTTGAATCAATCAGAATTCCATGCCCTAGAACAACTTGAAAAAGACACAAGTTTAGTTATAAAGCCCGTCAATAAAGGTGGAGGCATTGTCATCATGGATAAAGAAAATTACATTAATGAATGTTATAGACAATTACATGACACTAAAACTTATGAGAAGTTGAAAATAAACCCTTTACCTGTCTTTAAAGATAGATTCTTATTTTTTTTTTTGAAAAATGGATTAGATTTAACTATACTTAACAAAAGGGAATATGATTATATCAATGTTACTTATCCTAAAATCCCCACTTTCAATGTATTGCCTAGAGTACATAAAGACCCTTTACACCCACCTGGGAGACCAATTGTCTCTGGAATGGGTTCTTTAATTAGTAATTTATCAGCATATATAGACAAGCTTCTTCAACCATACGTGGTCAACAATAGAGCCTATCTTAAAGATACATTAAGTATATTACAAATCCTTGATAACACTCAATGAGAGAAAGACTGGTGGTTGGTATCAGCAGACGTAACATCGCTATACACCAATATAAACAAAGAGAAAGGAATTGAGGCTGTTAGTGTTATCTTAGAAAAAGATGGAAAATTAGACAGTTGTCATCTTTACAATTGGTTAAAAAATATCCCCAAGAGCCAGATAAGTAGATTGCGGAGGAATTGTAGTGACAAGAGTGTTTTTATGAGCAATCTGAACAATTTAGAAAGAAATTTATAGAAAAGAGATATCCAGAGCAAAAAATTGATTCTATAATAGAAAAAAAAGGTAATGAAAATAGAGGGATCCTTTTGAAATATAATGATAAAAAGAATGATAGATTTGCCTGTAAAGACGGAAAAGTAGGACCTATTATTCTGGATTACTGTGCTCAAAATAGAGAGATAAAGAATATTATTACTAAACATTGGGAACTTCTTAAGAGAGATTATGGTCTGAGAGACATTGTACCAGATAATCCATTTATAGTCTTTAAAAAAGTACAAAATATTAAAGATAAAATTACAAAAAGTTTTCTTAAAGATAAAAATTAAGAAACCTGGCTAGGGGAAAACCTTAAAGGTTTCTATAAATGTGGCAAATGTATGGGCTGTAAAGAATTCTCTCAACAAGATAGAAATATTAGGTCCCTAGCAATGGGTATGAAAAAACAGTATGAGATAAGACAAACAATTACTTGTAATTCAAATAATGTGATTTATTTATTGAAATATTCATGTGATTTTATCTATATTGGAAGAACCTCAAGAAAACTTTCAGTTAGATTTCGGAAACATGTATATAATATCAAAAAGGGTTTTGACAAACATGCATTATCCGATCACTTTAAAAGAACACATAATTGTGATCCTAAACACATAAAGTTATATTTACGTATTCAAAAAGCCCAAATACATTGGAGAGGTGGGGATATAAATGCCACATTAGGAAGATTATAAATTAAATGGATCTTTGATCTTAACAGAACTGCATCATTTTTTTAGAATAATATTCTCCTCTGGTTACATCTTCGTAATAGACTAAAGAAATACATTATAGCTAACATCAACTACATTAGCCTAGTAGGTTAGGGCTGCATCATTTAACATTTTTGAGATAGTAAGGTCATCAGTTTGATTCCAGGCAGATGTCTTTTTAAATGTATTATATAAATGTTGTAGTCAATGAATGTTAACAATAGAGAAAATTCCAGGCATTTCAAACTATTCGGTTAGCGAAGAATGCTAAGACATATTTAATATTTAGCATTTTGTTGAGATTTTAATGTAAACTTATGCATTTTTTAATCTTTATTGTGAATATATTTTTCATGTATTGTTAAGGATGTGTATTTTATATTGTGTGTATGACATATTGTTATATAGCCAAGTATGTTTATTTTTTCTTAATGAGTCCCTCAAGATAGAAGGACTCTGTCCAAACACCTGTGCAAGAATAGGACCCAATCAGAAGTGGAGTTACAACTACAAAAGGACACTAGAACCAACTTGAAGTCATCCTCGAAAAAGCCAAGCTGTTATTGGCGAAACGTACGTCGGGGCATAGTGACGTCACAAAAGGGGTGGAGCCTTGTTCCATACCGGACCTCTAACAGCATTCGTCAGACATTGTGATATACTCAGTCTTTTGCTTGCCGTGGTCTATGATTGGGACAGTCTCATATGTATGCCTTGTGACTTGTTTTTATTAAAATGTTAATACTTTTTTACTACTTCTGATTAATTCCTGGTGAAACTGGGATATTGTTATTTGACTTGTCTCCTACTAGGAGTTTCCTGTGCACTTATATCTAGACCTTGATCTTGAAGCTCTAGACAATGCGAGTACCGTTTCTGGCTCTTCTAAAACATTTAATAACCACAGAACTTCACTATATGTGTTTCTCGTTTTCCTGAGGTTCACCTGCTGTGAAATTACCATTGTGATTACCTACCCTGGGACCATACCTCCCAACATTTGTGACTGAGAAAGAGGGACACAGGAGGTTGATAGTGGCACGTCACCATTTTGTGGGTTGAGCTGTGTTGGGAGGGGGTGATTAGTGGGCGGGATTGTGGGTGTGGCTGGGTGATCTGTGGGTGTTCCATAGGTGGGGCTAATGGAAATGTTGTAAAGAAGGGCACATGGGTGTCTCAGAGAGACAGAGCTCAAAATTAGAGACTAATCCTCTATAATAACGACAGTTGGGAGGTCTGCATTACACACATACTCCACGCACACTACGCACACACACACACACATTACACGCATATACTACACACATTACAAACCTACACTATACAAAATATACACTAAATACACACATACACTAACTGCATTTATAATAGATATGGTCACTACACACACTAACAACACACATTTAATACACAGTCACTACACTCAATACACATGCACTAAATAATACATATGTACTACAAACATACACTACACACACACTTCACATACCTACACTACAATACACACAACACATACTACACTACACACACATACAACATGCACACACTTACTATGCATTTATACTACACACTGTCACTACACAAATACTAACTACATGCATATACTACACAGTCACATCACACATATACTACCTGTACACTCAATACACTATAGTACAATAACTATATATATATATATATATATATATATATATATATATATATATATATATATATACACACATATGCACACATATATACATACGCACTACACACATGTTCTATACACACACACTTACTACATGCATGCAATACATACATACTACACAGTACACTACATGGATTATTAATTGTGACCCAAATAATCCAGGTTTCCTACATTTTTATAGTAAATACTTTGTGAGATTCCCATACTTTTTCATTATGCATAGCATTTTCTTCAATTTTCTATAATATATATTGTGTGTTCACCCCCTGCTGTTGTAAGAAAATACTCTATATTCACCTTGCTAATACTCTCAGTAATTGCAGTGATACACAAGTATCAACTACAATATGTGATCTACATTATTACATATTGCATGCAACCTACTAGTACTGACTGTGTAATATAAAAGAACTACAGCTAGAGTGTGATGTGATAAGAAAAAGTAATTAGCTGACTACAATTCCCAACATCATGTGTGAGGTCATGTGTCATGCACCAGCCAATAAACAGAGGTGAGCAAGTTATTTTTTTCCCCCCACCATTTCCCTATTTTGCTCAGCAGTGACTGCACTATGACTGACACTTATTGTTTTGTCTTTTTTTACATGAATTATTCCAGCCTGAAAAGGAAAAATGTTTACACAGATTTCACATAACTGAGGAGAAAGTAGCTATACTAAGTGTGAGAATAGAAACTTAGTACTGACACTCACACACTGTGCTTGCTGCAGCTGCTGTATCCAATAATGAGCAGAATTTAGTGACTGTGACAGTGCATGACAACCAGGACCCGGGACATAGTGCAACTAGTGAGCCGCCGGCCAGAGCAACGTGACCAGCAGCTTGAGCCTCCACTTTCCCAGTCCCTGCTTGCTATGTTACCTTGCATTACAACAGTCAGAGTCATCTGGCCAGTGCAGTCTGTTTGTACCTGCGTGGCTGCTGCTGTGATGGCCGCCACCCCCCCACACTAGCTCAGCTTCGGATTATAGTCACAGCACTCACTGACTTCACTGAGAGATGAAGCAAGGATCCGATATCCTCCTCTTGACCAGTGTCCCGCGGCCATCTCACAATGTTACCGAGACATAGTTGTTCAGTGCTGCACTCCCAGCGACCAAGCTGACACCACCTCACACGTGCAGATGTGCGCTAAAAACTTGACTGAAGCCACATGATAGAATGGCTCACTCATCGCGTCCTGCACTACACTATTGGGTACAATTATGTCACTTGACTAACTTGGTTAGGTCAGACCCAATAGGAATTGGTATTTAAAAAAAAAAAAATAACAATGAAGGGGCACCAGAGGCCAATGCGAGACAGATGACACACTGAAAATCGGGACAGTTGGGGGGTATGTGGGACATTTATCCTTTTTTGTGTACTATCACATTTGTTTTTGCTGTTTGCTTTTTGATTGTGATTTAAGCAAGTTTATATATAGTTTTTTTGATACATATATAAATATATATCTTTAGATATGTATATGTATGTATCTCAATGTTAAAGCCCTTTGTCTGTCTTTATTTTTCTAGCAGCTGAGATCTCATATATTTGCGCTTATATAAATTTAGTGTGCAATATTTTGTTTTAATAATTTTTTATTAGATAGTGTTATTATGAGTTTAACTGTACTTTGTAGTGTATTTTTGATGTATTTTGTGCAACTTTTTTGTTTTGCAAAACAGTTAAAACCCCTAGCAGCACTCACTCTTGTTAACCCCTTAGTTTCCTGCACATCATGTCTCTTCTCAGCATAAAAATATCTGAATGGATATGCTGGAGTCTTTCAATAAGACCCCTATAGTGTGTTTTATTATTACAGTCACTTAGTCCGCCTAATACCATCACAGTATTTCTAGGCTTCTTCTTATCTGATGATGAGGCAATTATACCTACCATAGTTAGAATCTGTACTAATGCCTGCCAGGATAATGTCTGCCACTCAGGTAAGCAGTAATTGGCCTATTTGCCATTCTCAGGTTGGCCAGCGCTGTATGTTGCTGGGAGACAAAGACTATAGGAGAAGGAATATTAATGTAACAAAGTGGGAATCTGTACTAGAAATGCAGTAAGTGGCACAATGCCGGTCTTCCTGGATAAGATACAGCTGTATTGCCTATATATTTTTTGTTCTTTGTATCAAGGATTCCGATTTCAGTAGGGTGGGTCAGATGTCAGCGTCAAGATCTGCATCAGACTAAAGATTCTTCTTATTAATTCATTAGCCAATAGGAAAAAGAGATGGGTACATTTTGACAGTGAGCCTGTTTATGCTTAAAGGGACAGTAAACACCAAAAATGTTATTGTTTAAAAAGATAGATAATCCTTTTTTACCCATTCCCCAGTTTTGCATAACCATCACTGTTATAATAATATACTTTTTATCTCTGTGATTACCTTGTATCAAAGCTTCTGCAGACTGCCCCCTTATTTCAGATCTTTTGACAGACTTGCATTTCAGGTAATTAGTGTTGACTCTTAAATAACTCCACGTGCTTGAGCACAATGTTATTTATATGAAACACATGAACGAACGCCCTCTAGCTGTGAAAAAACTGTAAAATACTTTCATATAAGAGGCGGCCTTGAAGGGCTTAGAAATTAGCATATGAGGCTACCTAGGTTTAGCTTTCAACTAAGATTACCAAGAGAACAAAGCACATTTGATGATAAAAGTACATTGAAAAGTAAAATTACATGCCCTATCTGAATCATGAAGGTTTAATTTGGACTTTACTGTCCCTTTAAACAATGGTAATTATCACCACTAAGATTATGCATAGGAGGGAACACCTGAGGAAGCCTAGGCCATGGCAAGATTATTGGGTTAATTAGTAGATTTTAACCAAACTCAAAATTAAACTTTTGTGATTTAGATATAGATTGTGTTTTTTAGACACTTTCCAATTTACTTCTATTGTAAAATGTACTTTGTTAAAAAGCAAACCTAAGTAGGCCTGGTAGCTGCAACACGCTACTGGGAGCTAGCAGGTGATTGGTGGCTACACAGATATGCCTCTTGTCATTGGCTCACCAGATGTGTTTAGCTAGGCCCCAGTGGTGCATTACTTCTCTGAAGCTGACTTGTATGGAGTTAAACACAGTTATATGCAAGCAGAAGTGTAATAATACAAGAGTCTAACCCATTAGAGCATTTTCTTTTTACATTTTTATATCCCTTTAAAAATGTTTTATGTATTTTTTTTCATCTGGGGATGTTAGGTTTGGTTGCATTTGCATTGTGTAACAAATAATGAAAAATTTGCTAAAACAGAACAGGTAGGAGAATTTTGACACCGCTATATTTTTTAAAAGTCTCTATTATAGCAGGTTGCAGATAGGATCTAGTCAGGTGGTTTATGGCTGATTACTTTTCTGAAGTTTTATTTATTTTAGTTGAGGATCTCATAGTGCATATTAATGAGAAAAAACATAATTTATTTAAGAACTTACCTGATAAATTAATTTCTTTCATATTGGCAAGAGTCCATGAGCTACTGACGTATGGGATATAAAATCCTACCAGGAGGGGCAAAGTTTCTCAAACTTCAAAATGCCTATAAATACACCCCTCACCACACCCACAATTCAGTTTAACGAATAGCCAAGCAGTGGGGTGATAAAGAAAGGAGTAGAAAGCATCAACAAAAGAAATTTGGAAATAATTGTGCTTTATACAAAAAATCATAACCACCATAAAAAGGGTGGGCCTCATGGACTCTTGCCAATATGAAAGAAATGAATTTATCAGGTAAGTTCTTACATAAATTATGTTTTCTTTCATGTAATTGGCAAGAGTCCATGAGCTAGTGACGTATGGGATCGCAATACCAAAGATGTGGAACTCCACGCAAGAGTCACTAGAGAGGGAGGGATAAAAATAAAAACAGCCATTTTCCGCTGAAAAAAATAATCCACAACCCAAAAAAATAAGTTTATTCTCATAAATGAAAGAAAAAAACTTAAATCAAAAGCAGAAGAATCAATCTGAAACAGCTGCCTGAAGAACTTTTCTACCAAAAACTGCTTCTGAAGAAGCAAATACATCAAAACGGTAGAATTTAGTAAATGTATGCAAAGAGGATGTATGCCGCTTTGCAAATCTGATCAACTGAAGCTTCATTCTTAAAGGACCACAAAGTGGAGACTGATCAAGTAGAATGAGCTGTAATTCTCTGAGGCGGGGCCAGACCCGACTCCAAATAAGCTTGATGAATCAAAATTTTCAACCAAGAAGCCAAGGAAATAGCAGAAGCCTTCTGACCTTTCCTAGGACCAGAAAATAAAACAAATAGACTTGAAGTATTCCTGAAATCTTTAGTAGCTTTCACATAATATTTCAAAGCTCTTACCACATCCAAAGAATGTAAGGATCTTTCCAAAGAATTCTTAGGATTAGGACACAAGGAAGGGAAAACAATTTCTCTATTAATGTTGTTAGAATTCAAAACCTTAGGTAAAAATTGAAAAGAAGTCCGCAAAACTACCTTATTCTGATGAAAAATCAGAAAAGGAGACTCACAAGAAAGAGCAGATAGCTCAGAAACTCTTCTAGCAGAAGAGATAGCCAAAAGGAACAACACTTACCAAGAAAGTAGTTTAATGTCCAAAGAAGGCACCTTCATGTGGACTTAGGGGCTGACTTTGGTTTCTTAAATGGCTTGGATTTATTCCAATTTGAGGAAGGCTTCCAATTGGAAACAGATTCCTTGGGGGAAGGATTGAGTTTTTGTTCCTTATTTTGACGAAAGGAACGGTTAGAAGCCTTAGATTTACCCTTAGGTTTTTTATCCTGAGGCAGAAAAACTCCCTTTCCCCCAGTGACGGTTGAAATAATAGAATCCAACTGAGAACCAAATAAATTATTACCTTGGAAAGAAAGAGATAGTAATCTAGATTTAGATGTCATATCAGCATTCCAAGATTTAAGCCACAAAGCTCTTCTAGCTAATATAGCTAAAGACATGGATCTAACATCAATTTTGATAATATCAAAAATGGCATCACAAATAAAATGATTAGCATATTGCAGTAAGCGAATAATGCAAGATATGTCAGAATCCAATTCTTGTTGCGCTAAATTCTCCAACCAGAAAGTTGATGCAGCCACAACATCAGCCAAAGAAATTGCAGGTCTGAGAAGATGACCTGAATATAAATATGCCTTCCTTAGATAAGATTCAAGCTTCCTATCTAAAGGATCCTTAAAGGAAGTACTATCTTCCATAGGAATAGTAGTACGTTTAGCAAGAGTAGAAATAGCCCCATCAACTTTGGGGATTTTTCCCCAAAACTCTATAGAATTTGCTGGTAAAGGATACAATTTTTTAAACCACGAGGAAGGAATAAAAGAAGTACCTGGCTTATTCCAGTCCTTAGAAATCATATCAGAAATAGCCTCAGGAATAGGAAAAGCCCCTGGAGAAACCACAGAAGGTTTAAAAACAGCATTTAAACATTTATTAGACTGAATGTCAAGAGGACTGGTTACCTCAATATCCAAAGTAATTAACACTTCTTTTAATAAAGAACGCATATACTCTATTTTAAATAAATAAGTAGATTTGTCAGTGTCAATGTCTGAGGAAGGATCTTCTGTATCAGATAGATCCTCATGAGAAGAGGATAAATTATTATGTTGTTGGTCATTTGAAATTTCATCAACTGAGTGAGAAGTTTTAAAAGACCTTTTACGTTTATTAGAAGGTGGAAATGCAGACAAAGCCTTCTGGATAGAATCAGAAACAAATTCTTTAAAATTCATAGGTATATCATGTACATTAGAAGTTGAAGGAACTGCAACTGGCAATGTACTATTACTGATGGACACACTATCTGCATGTAAAAGTTTATCATGACAACTATTACAAATGACATTCCGCTAAATAATTTCCACAATCTTACAACAAATGCACTTAGCTTTGGTAGAACCGATGTCAGGCAGCAATGTTCCAGCAGAAACTTCTGAGGCAGGATCAGATTGAGACATCTTGCAAAATGTAAAAGAAAAAACAACATATAAAGCAAAATTATCAATTTCCTTATATGACAGTTTCAGGAATGGGAAAAAATGCAAATAGCATAGCCCTCTGATAGAGAAAAAGGCAAGAGGCAAACATCAATTTGACGCCGGAAATGACGAAGTTGCGTCATAGACGTATTTTTCGCGCCAAAAAAATATCACGCCAAGAATGACGCAATAAAGTTTAGCATTTGGCGCACCCGCGGCCCTAATACCGCCCACAATTTGCAAGAAGTAGTCAATTTAAAAAAAGACTAAACCCTAGGTAAGAAAATAATTTCTTTCATGTAATTAGCAAGAGTCCATGAGCTAGTGACGTATGTGATATACATTCCTACCAGGAGGGGCAAAGTTTCCCAAACCTCAAAATGCCTATAAATACACCCCTCACCACACCCACAAATCAGTTTTACAAACTTTGACTCCTATGGAGGTGGTGAAGTAAGTTTGTGCTAGATTCTACGTTGATATGCGCTCCGCAGCAGGTTGGAGCCCGGTTTTCCTCTCAGCGTGCAGTGAATGTCAGAGGGATGTGAGGAGAGTATTGCCTATTTGAATTCAATGATCTCCTTCTACGGGGTCTATTTCATAGGTTCTCTGTTATCGGTCGTAGAGATTCATCTCTTACCTCCCTTTTCAGATCGACGATATACTCTTATATATACCATTACCTCTACTGATTCTCGTTTCAGTACTGGTTTGGCTTTCTACTACTTGTAGATGAGTGTCATGGGGTAAGTAAGTCTTATTTTCTGTGACACTCTAAGCTATGGTTGGGCACTTTTATATAAAGTTCTAAATATATGTGTTCAAACATTTATTTGCCTTGACTCAGGATGTTCAACATTCCTTATTTCAGACAGTCAGTTTCATATTTGGGATAATGCATATGAATTAATCAATTTTTTTCTTACCTTAAAATTTGACTTTTTCCCTGTGGGCTATTAGGCTCGCGGGGGGCTGAAAATGCTTCATTTTATTGCGTCATTCTTGGCGCTGACTTTTTTGGCGCAAATTTTTTTTTCTGTTTCCGGCGTCATACGTGTCGCCGGAAGTTGCGTCATTTTTTTGACGTTTTTTTTGTGCCAAAGGTGTCGGCGTTCCAGATGTGGCATCATTTTTGGCACCAAAAGCATTTAGGCGCCAAATAATGTGGGCATCTTTTTTGGCGCTAAAAAATATGGGCGTCACTATTGTCTCCACATTATTTAAGTCTCATTATTTATTGCTTCTGGTTGCTAGAAGCTTGTTCACTGGCATTTTTTCCCATTCCTGAAACTGTCATTTAAGGAATTTGATCAATTTTGTTTTATATGTTGTTTTTTCTATTACATATTGCAAGATGTCTCCGTTTGTCCCTGAGTCAGAAGCCACTTCTGGAAAAATGCTTAACTGAGTTTCAGTTCTACCAAAGCTAAGTTCATTTATTTTAAATGTTATAAATGTTTATCTTTAGCTATGGTTTGTAATAAGTTATTATGATTAGTATTTATGCTGTATACATTTCCATTCTTAAGTGCAAGAAATGTTTAGAAGATTTATAAGAAATATTTTTTCTGATTAAGGCAATGATTGACTTTGTGCCTTCTAATACAATTTTTAGGTCTTTTTTACTTCTTTTTTAATTATTGAAGTTTCAAATGACCAACAACATACTGATTTATCCTTCTCTGATGATGTTTTTTTCTCTTTCAGAAATTCTCTTCATCAGATATTGACACTAACAAATCTACTTTTTTATATAATTTTTTTATTATTAAAGTACATTTGTTCTTTGTTGAAGAGGTGTTGATTATTTTGGATATTAAGGTAACTAGTTCTTTAAGACTAGCTGACACTATTTCTGCCTTTTTATTCTTCTGTGATTTCAGAGGTTTTCTTTCAAATTCCCCATACTAGGGAATGGAATAGGCTGAGAATTTTCTTTTATTTTTAAACTATATTCTTTGTCAGCAGTTAAATTTAATTTGGAGGGTTCTCCAATTTATTGGAGCTATCTCTACTCCTACTAATTATGCTATTGTTTTTTATAGCAAAATAGTATTTATTTTCCTTTATATAGTTGTATCTTATTTTTGGAAAATTATTTAGTTTCAGGTACTTTTCTTGGTCCTGTGATATTGCAATTGCTTCATTTTTTCTGTTTACTTTAAGATCAAGTATCAGATCATGATTTATTTTAGCATTGTTAAGGGACAACATTTACTAGACTAGGTGCCGTTGCATTTGTCTTGTTGTTTTGCATTTTGCAAGTCCTCTGTTTTGACTGGTCCTTTAAACTGGACTATCATGCTAATGATTTCATTTGTGTCTTCATTTTATTGAATATATTCGCAAATGAGGGTTAATCTATGTCTTTAGCTATTTTAGCTAGAAGAATTCTGTGATTTAAAAAAAAAAAAAAAAAGAAAATCCTTATTTCTTTTGTTCTAAGATAATCAATTATAATTGGATTCAATTCTTAACTGTTACTATGGGCTTCAAGATTGAGTTCTAAGACTAAAACTTTAAGCTTATACTAGTTTGGTTATTCTTATTAAGGAACGAATCCTGAGTTCTTTCCCAAGTAACATGTTTTTAATTGGGGTTCGAAATTAGCTCCCTAATGTTGCGATGCACGTGCCGTATTCCAGCTTGGCTGGTAAGGGGCAGGTTAAGACTTCTTTGAAATTTATTTTGTCCAAATTTCTTTGATTTTATTCCAGTAAGGCTAACACTTTCTTTCAGTGTGTTTCTGTCCTATATATTTTGGATACTGTTGAAGCATGGCTGGGTACCCATGGGGTTCAAGCGCTGCTCAGACCTGGAATCTTCTGGGGTTTTTTGTTTTTTTTTAAAACAAGTTTTTATTGAGAGAATCAGAGTCAAAGTCAAACAAAAGCAACGTAGCGATCCACGCAGGGATCTATATATCTATAGACTTGGATATGTAATATATAGTACATAACTTAGGGCTACTATCATCATTCACACAAAATTATACAAACATACATTGTGCCTTTTAGAGCAAGTGGAATCCCCACCAGCCCATTATGAGCAATAAATACAGTGTGATAATGATGCAGACTCCAAGAGTCCTTGATATTAGTATAGACCCAGGGGCCCCAAGTTACTCAATTGGTTTCTCTTTTTATTTTTATAATATATAAAAAAGAAAGGTAAGAGATAGAAAAAATTCAGCGGGCAAAAGCCGCTCAAAATGGAAGAGAAGAGAGGAAAGGAAAAGGGGGGGTGGGATGAAGTTAGAGTGCTAAACTTGTATGTACTTTTGAGCCGTTAAACTAAGTGGGTATAAAGAGGAAGAAGATATCTCCCATCAGGTCCACCTCTGAGGAAGGGGGGTTGAGATATGTTGTAATCTCCCTCAAAGGAGAGTGTGGGCAAAGAACCGTAGCTGTTCCAGGGCACTGTGGTAGTCTTATTATGTAATAGGTTAATTCTGTCCTGTAAGTCTGTCCCAACTATACACAGAGTATTGTCCTCAAAGACCTTCTCGGCTTGCTTGTAAATATATGATTATTCCCTCTCTCTATATTAAGGAATGTCAGTTGTGTCACTATAAGTCTCAGAAGGGGAATAGAGTTTTCATTCGGCTATCCTAGGGGGCGTGCTGGGGGTTTAGGACAAACAGGAGGTCAATAGGTATGAGAGTGAAGTCCCCCCCCCCCCCCAAGATCATATATATAAGGATGTTTCATTACTTAGATCTTATACAGACGAAGGCAGAAAATAAATTAACAGTTGCAGGCTAATACAAGAATTAGACATAAACACAGGAATTTTGTACCCTGGACTACAGTAGGGCCTAATAGGATCCACAATATTGACTAGGGTAAAGAATAGTTAATAGAGGAGTGTTCTTCTGGGGTTTTTATTCCAGTTCCTTTTCTAGGAACTGGGTTTTGGAGTTTTATTCAAACTATTCTGCCTTTTTGTGGTCATTGATAGCATTATTTGTTTTCTTTAGATACAATAAATGCATATTCTTCATTTTTCTGTTTTCATTCAGATTATTTCCTGAGGATGCGGATTCTCATATGTTTCACTTGCTCTTCAGGACATAGTTAGAGGATCTTTTTTCAAAAGCTCTTGATTCCTCACGCAAGGGTCACCTTTTTTTTTAGGTTTCCAGATGGTTTATGTCACTATCTTTGTTTCTATCAGACAAGGGACAATTTGTATTGGGTTCCGTCTGTCGGTACCTTTAGTCTCTATTATTTCCTTCAGTTGCTATATATGCATAGAAGTTTTAACAGCATTGGATTGAATTCCCTTTGCTCATTTTCAATGGAAAGATCCTTTGCAGCTTTTTATGAGTGTTGTTTCTTCAAGAACATGGTTGATTCCTCAGACAAGAGTAACCTTTTTTAAATTTCCGGATAGATTCAGTGTCCATGACTCTGTCTCTGTTGGACAGGAGACGTCTGAAATTGGTTTCAGCTTATCGAAACCTTCAGTCTCAATCATTCCCTTCGGTAGCCTTATGCATGGAAATTCTAGGTTCTTATGACTGCTGCATTGGACGTGTTCCTCTTTGCTCTTTTTCACATGCGACCTCTTCAGCTCTGTATTCTGAACCAGTGGTGCCGGGATTATACAAAGATATCTCATTTAATATCTTTAAAACTGATTGTTCGACACCCTCTGACGTGGTACAGACCACCATCGTTTAGTTCAGGGGGCTTCTTTTTTTCTTCCAACCTGGACTGTGATCTCAACAGATGCAAGTCTGACAGGTTGGGGAGCTGTATGGGGGTTTTCTGACAGCACAAGGGGTTTGGGAAATCTCAGGAAGTGAGATTACCAATCAATATTTTGGAACTCCGTGCAATTTTCAGAAGCTCTTCAGTCATGGCCTCTTCTAAAGAGAGAATCGTTCATTTGTTTTCAGACAGACAATGTCACAACTGTGGCATATATCAATCATCAAGGAGGGACTCACAGTCCTCTGGCTATGAAAGAAGTATCTTGAATACTGGTATGGGCGGAATCCAGCTCCTGTCTAATCTCTGCGGTTCATATCCCAGGTATTGACAATTGGAAAGCGGATTATCTCAGTCACCAAACGTTACATCAGGGCGAGTGGTCTCTTCACCCAGAGGTGTTTCTTCAGATTGTTCAAATGTGGGGACTTCCAGAAATAGATCTGATGGCTTCTCATCTAAACAAGAAACCTCCCAGGTATCTGTCCAGATCCAGGGATCCTCAGGCGGAAGCAGTGGATGCATTGTCACTTCCTTGGAAGTATCATCCTGCCTATATTTTTCCGCCTCTAGTTCTTCTTCGAAGAGTAATCTCCAAGATTCTGAAGGAATGCTCGTTTTTTCTGCTGGTGGCTCCAGCATGGTCTCACAGGTTTTGGTATATGGATCTTGTCCGCATGGCTTCTTGCCAACTGTGGACTCTTCCGTTAAGACCAGACCTTCTGTCACAAGGTCCTTTTTTACCATCAGGATCTCAAATCCTTAAATTTAAAGGTATGGATATTGAACGCTTGATTCTTAGTCAAAGAGGTTTCTCTGACTCTGTGATTAATACTATGTTACAGGCTCGTAGATCTGTATCTAGGAAGATATATTATCGAGTCTGGAAGATTTACATTTCTTGGTGTCTTTCTCATCATTTTTCCTGGCATTCTTTTAGAATTCCGAGAATTTTTCATTTTCTTCAGGATGGTTTGGATAAAGGTTTGTCTGCAAGTTCCTTGAAAGGACAAATCTCTGCTCTTTCTGTTCTTTTTCACAGAAGGATTGCTTTTCTTCCTGATATTCATTGTTTTGTACAAGCTTTGGTTCATATAAAACCTGTTATTAAGTCAATTTCTCCTCCTTGGAGTTTGAATTTGGTTCTGGGGGCTCTTCAAGCTCTTCCGTTTGAACCTATGCATTCACTGGACATTAAATTACTTTCTTGGAAAGTTTTGTTTTCTTTTGGCCATCTCTTCTGCTAGAAGAGTTTCTGAATTATCTGCTCTTTCTTGTGAATCTCCTTTTCTGATTTTCCATCAGGATAAGGTGGTGTTGCGAACTTCTTTTAAATTTTTACCTAAGGTTGTGAATTCTATCAACATTAGTAGAGAAATTGTGGTTCCTTCATTATGTCCTAATCCTAAAAATTCTAAGGAGAGATCATTGCATTCTTTGGATGTAGTTAGAGCTTTGAAATATTATGTTGAAGCTACTAAGAATTTCCGAAAGACTTCTAGTCTATTTGTTATCTTTTCTGGTTCTAGGAAAGGTCAGAAGGCCTCTGCCATTTCTTTGGCATCTTGGTTGAAATATTTAATTCATCATGCTTATGTCGAGTCGGGTAAATCTCCACCTCAAAGGATTACAGCTCATTCTACTAGGTCAGTTTCTACTTCCTGGGCGTTTAGGAATGAAGCTTCGATTGATCAGATTTGCAAAGCAGCAACTTGGTCTTCTTTGCATACTTTTACTAAATTCTACCATTTTGATGTGTATTCTTCTTCTGAAGCAGTTTTTGGTAGAAAAGTACTTCAGGCAGCTGTTTCAGTTTGATTCTTCTGCTTATAATTTCAGTTTTCTTCATTATAAGATTTAAACTTTATTTTGGGTGTGGATTATTTTTCAGCGGAATTGGCTGTCTTTATTTTATCCCTCCCTCTCTAGTGACTCTTGCGTGGAAGATCCACATCTTGGGTAGTCATTATCCCATACGTCACTAGCTCATGGACTCTTGCTAATTACATGAAAGAAAACATAATTTATGTAAGAACTTACCTGATAAATTAATTTCTTTCATATTAGCAAGAGTCCATGAGGCCCACCCTTTTTTGTGGTGGTTATGATTTTTTTGTATAAAGCACAATTATTCCAATTCCTTGTTTTTTATGCTTTCACACTTTTTTCTTATCACCCCACTTCTTGGCTATTCGTTAAACTGATTTGTGGGTGTGGTGAGGGGTGTATTTATAGGCATTTTGAGGTTTGGGAAACTTTGCCCCTCCTGGTAGGAATGTATATCCCATACGTTACTAGCTCATGGACTCTTGCTAATATGAAAGAAATGAATTTATCAGGTAAGTTCTTACATAAATTATGTTTTCTTAAAAAAATGTTTATATTCCCCAAATGTGAAACTGACAGTCTGCAGAAGGAAATACATGAACCTGACCATGGCAAATATAAGTACAATACATATATTTAGAACTTTATATAAATGCATAAAGTGCCAAACCATAGCTGAGGTGTCTTAAGTAATGAAAAACATACTTACCAAAAGACACCCATCCACATATAGCAGATAGCCAAACCAGTACTGAAACAGTTATCAGTAGAAGTAATGGTAAATTGAGAGTATATCGTGGATCTGAAAAGGGAGGTAGGAGATGAATCTCTACGACCGATAACAGAGAACCTATGAAATAGACCCCCATTAGGGAAATCATCGTATAAGTGATACTCCCTTCACGTCCCTCTGACATTCACTATACTCAGAGTGAATCGGGCTTCAACAATGCTGAGAAGCGCATATCAACGGAGAAATATTAGCACAAACTTACTTCACCACCTCCATAGGAGGAAAAGTTTGTAAAACTGAATTGTGGGTGTGGTGAGGGGTGTATTTATAGGCATTTTGAGGTTTGGGAAACTTTGCCCCTCCTGGTAGGATTGTATATCCCATACGTCACTAGCTCATGGACTCTTGCCAATTACATGAAAGAAAAAATTGTTTTTGTATTGACTCCAGAGAGAATATTGTGTTCAGGAGGCTGTTATACCTATTATTGTACCAATAATTAAAAAACAAAACAATAGCTTATGTTGTACTCCATAAGCTTTGGAGACCTAAATGCTGTTTCTGAAGATGACTTTGGCCTAAATGCTATTTCTGAAGATGACTTTGGCTTAGATTACAAGTGGAGCACAAAATTATTTTCACTGTAAGAGCAATAAAATAGTGGAACTCATTACTTAAAGGAGGTGGTGAATGTCAATACCTTAGACACAATTAAAAATGGTTTGGATACATTTCTGGCTAGAAACATAATTTAGGGATATGATTGCTGGTGTTAAATGGGTCACATTTTACTGGGAATAATTTAAGCTCAACTGTAGCATTTTTGTATATTAGACAAAGGGGTAGATTTATCATACCCTGGGCAGACATGATTCGCTATAGTGAATCATGTCCGCCCTGTATTACTAAATTCCGACAGCATACGCTGTCGTCATTTAACATTGCAGAAGCAGTTCTGGTGAACTGCTTGTGCAATGCTGCCCCCTGCAGATTTACGGCCAATCAGCAGCTAGAAGGGGGTGTCAATCAACCCGATCGTATAAGATTGTCTTAAGACCGCTGCTTCTTGACTCCTTCCAACGAGCCTAAAGGTGCGTGCGGAAACAGTTACATTCAGGGCCATTTGGCCCTTGTTAAATCGGCCCCTTAGTATATTAGATTTGTATAGGTTGCACTCGATGGACTTCTGTCTTTTTTCAACCTCATCTACTATGTTACTATTGCTTACATTCTTGTGCTCAGATTACAAGTTAAAATTAAAATGTTATCATGTGAACAAAAGCATCAGATGCGCTAACACCTGGACGTCTGATAGCTTGGTCGCACTTAATCCCTCTCCTCATAGACTTCTACAGGGTGCAGTACAAAACGCGGCTCTGGCTTTCACTTGAGTGCTAACCCAAAGGTGCACTAAGTAGTGATGTGCATTCGGATCCTACGTTAGGATCTGTATGCGGAAAAAGTTGCCCGCTCGGGGCATTCAGCTCTTTTTGAAGCAGGATTTATTCTTTTGAAAGTGCTACACACTATAATCTGTGCAAATCCAGATCTTAGCATGTTGATCTTCCACAAGAATAACTATGGCTCTGAAAAGAGCTGAATGCAACGAGTGGCCACTTTCTTCCGCATTCGGATCCTAATGAATGATCCAAATGCACATCCCTAGTGCTAAGGCAAAGTGTGCTAATCATGAAGGTATGAAATAGAAACTATTTTAAGTTTATATATTAAATATTTATATCTATATCTCTATATCAATATATCTATATGGATATATAAATAAAGATGTATACATATATATATATATATATATATATATACTGTATGTATATATATATATATATATATATATATATATATTTATATATATACATAAATGTGTGTGTTTGAATATAAATAAAATTAAAAAATTTGAATGAGTGTAGAACAAAACGATTTAAACTTTATCTATTTTTAAAATAAAAATGTTGTGTTCACATTGTTTTAAAGTGATATGGTATATGACAAGGTTTTTGCCTAGGAAGGTCTCAAAAGGTGTATGTAAATGTGTTTATTTTTGTATGTATGTTTGTGTATGAATATGTATTTATGTATGTGAGTGCATACATATGTACACATACAAACACCTTCATATTTACATACACACATACAATATATATGTGAGTGAATACTTTCTTTTTAATATGTTTTACATATGTTTTGTTATACCTTTATTTTAGCCCTTACACGTTACTTTAGTTTTCCAGTCATGCTCAATGTTTAGCGCTGTTAAGTAAAGGTGTGCAAAAGAGATGTCAGGTACACGAGTAAAACCAAATTGTGCGCAGGTCCACAATATTGATAGGACACCTTGCACTATCATTATTGCTCCACTTGTAATCTAGGCCTATATGTGTGTTGCTTGTAAATGGTGTAATAAAAAATAGCACAGCATGGAAGTAGAAAGCTAGATAAAAAAGCACTTGTGAGTCAGCTATGGCTATGACTGGTCACCTGCATGCTTTACCAAGGGATGACGAATAAAGACACATCACAAAACTGTCGCTCACATTTTATCACATTTTACATTTGTATTGTGGGTGAGGACTGCAGCATACATGTGTGAATAATTCATTTTTCTTCTTCATTGCACAAATATATTACGTTGTGTTATATTAGAACATATTTGGTAAAGCACAATATCTTGCTCCTGTATCCCACAGTGGAGAACATTATGGGCTCCTTTCAAAGTTCTGCCAGCATTAATTTTCAGGGAAGGGAGCAAATCCCTTTGTGAGGATAGGATAGCAACAATGTCTGTTTGGGCTATCAGTAAGGGTTTGCTTTGCTGAACACATTTATTCTCATCTTCTTTACTTCATTTTTCTTTAACGTATTCCAGAGATGCCTATTTGCTGTGTCTAACCAGTGTGTGTGATATAATGCAGACCACTGGTGCGCTATACTGTTTTCATATTTAGAATTTATTTATTTCCTGGTCTAATACAGGTTATGATACTAAAAATGCCAGTAATTAAAAAATACCCTGTCTGATTCCCCCAAGTCAGACGCCAACATCTCCTTGTATTAGTCATTCTTGGCAAGGTCTACCATTGACCCATGGCAGACTGATATTCTTAATCTGATCTATTTATCCTTTAGATTACACTTTTCAGTCCTCCTGATATTAGATTTAAATTTTCCAAAGTCAACCAAATATGTACAGACATTTCCCTCACATGTCAGATGCTTGTGACCTCCGATCTGATCAACCTTGTCAAATCAGATTCTCCTGACATCTCCCAGGTGAAACGTTCACATTCTGACAGATCATACTTGCTTGTTTAACCCAACAGCTTTTTCCTTTTATTTCCAAAATGTTCCCAGTCTAGTGATCGCTCTTCTTTTTATACTTATTTTGCCCTTTCACTGTCTGATGTATGGGAGTTATCTGTCAACATTACATTTTGTCAAAAAAAATTCTCTACTGTCAAGATACAAAATATTTTCTTGTAAAAATATAAAACTTACCAGCCTGACTCCCCTGGTTCACACGTTTGTGTGCTCATGATCGACATTCTATCACAGACTGCATGCATTTATGGCCTTATGCAATTGATAGGTTGAGATGCATATGAATGTTAACACACATATACAGGATATGTAAATATATTGAATTAAATGTTATCTGCCCTGTCCTTCCAAAGTCCAAAAATCAGTATCATGGCACAAAAACTCTAATTCATGTTATTGTGTATGTTTTGTGAATGAACATGTTATGTTGACAAACAGCACCCCACTTTTACATTTTCTGCCAGATACTGAATTTGTCCCAGAAAGCAGCAGGGCATATAATCTTGTGCAACATGTTAATTATCCATTGTGCTCATTTTTTATTTACAGTATATAGTGAAGCTGTGTGTAAGAATGTGTAGAAGAAAGCAAAAGGCACTCTTCTATGCAATGTTTTTTTTTCTTTTTGGTGGAGAATGGATTGGATTACATGGATGGAGGACTCGGCTGTAATATTAGGGGTCACATTTGTCAGTGTGCCTATATTATGATTGTGCACTCTAGCCTTGTAGGGTCAAATGAGAGGTCCTCGTGTGATACTCATTTTCCCTACTCATCTTGTCAACTTTGTATACAGAGCGTGGCTTCCACATTTAGTCCATTTGTCCCCAGGAAGGCAAATAATGCTAAGGTCTCACAAAACAGCTAAAAGGTGAACTGTCTCTGGGTCAGTGGGTCAGATAGCAGATGATTGCTTGATGCTGTGGAAGCTGACACGTGTGGGGGATGTAGGGATTGACATTGCCCTAGCCACACGAGCCCGTATAGAATGCTTGTCCTGCCATCGATGCCAACGCTTTCGAACAGCTGATCGTACCTATAAACAAAGAACAGATTTTATAAAACGCAAGATATGGTATAAAGGTCCTGAAACAAATAGGGCAAGACAAGGGGATACAAGAGGTACACAGCACAGGGTAGAGCTGGGGCAAAGTAAACTAAATATTGTATACCCTAACACCCCCATACAAGTACTAAATGGGGCCAGTGGCCCCTCCTTTGAAACAAGTTATAATATGTATCTGTACCTCACAGAAAAAAACAATAAAATTGATATGAAATCGGCTAAAAATGGCTTCAACACAACTGTATGAAATGACAGTAATTCTAGAGAAGCTTCTGTAGGAAAACCAACTTGAGGATTTGGCACATTAAATAACTCTGATGTTCACATTGCAACAATTTATTGTGACAATCTCTGCTGATATAATAAGTCCTAGTAGAAGTCTGATAACAGGAGTCTGATAACAGAAAGAATATGGGTAAAAACAGAGGCCAAGCCTATGTTATAACTATGTAATTATACAGCAAAGTGTGAAACGCTATATAACTCATAATAACATAATAAAATAGTAAAATAACAGCCAATTAGAATTCATTACAGTTGTGGTCTCCAGTTAGCCCTAATCGTATGATATGGATAAATGGAACACACTCAGCAAGTCTCCAGCAAGACAAAGTCAAGAGCAGCATTAAGGGGCACATGCCTAAAACAGAGATTGACAAGACTGTGGCAAAATGTTTACACAGTAGAAAAAGGTGTTCAGTGCCAGAGACAAACTACATATAAAAACAGAAACAGAGAGAAGTGCACAGTGGCTGATACAGGTAAAAAAGATAGAGCAGTATACAGAGCATGTGGTTGCAGGGAGCAGATGTGTACAAGAAATGGAATAGAGGAAAATAGATCATATTTGAGACATACATAGTATGTGTGTTATGCCCAGTGCATACTGTATGTTGTAAACATCAATATAAAAAATAAAAAAAACATCTGTTTTCAATCTATGGTTAAGTCATTAAACTGTAAGCCATCCAGATACTCTGTTAGCACTGCAAACACAACTGGAAATGAGTAGAAGAAATGTATTGGTACAACAAATACATGTACTGTATGTAGACTAAAAAGTATGTATTTGTCTTAAATGACTGCTATTTTTCTTTAATTAGGTTTGTGATGATGAACATTTGTACACATCTCTGGGAAACACTGAGGCGTAGGGCATAAGTCTGACTTACCTCACTGTTCAAGAAGCAGTAGAATACAGACACAAAAAAACCCTGAGGAAAAAAACAGAACTGGTGACTTTATTTGTGTCAGAGAAACACACTAAAGGTACAGTAGTTGTTCTATTAGGTCCCAACCCACATGTGACTGTCATATTACCTCTAAAATAGACTCTCTTAATGATTATGACTGCTTGATTCTTTTTAACCATTCAGAATTTTGGGCTACCAAGGTTCAGCCTTCCCATTCTTCTGAATGATTCTGGGTTCTGCGGTGTGGGGTGGAGGGTGCGAGGATAATTTCATGGAATTCCTTTTACTTGGGGTATTACTTATAGGGTTTCATTTTGGAGGAGGTTAACATTGTGTGTTTCATACTAGTGGTTAGGATTATTTGTCTTGTATAGTTACTGATGTAGGATTACTGTTGGTTAAAGGGAAAGTCTACTCCAGAATTTTTATTGTTTAAAAAGATAGATACTCCCTTTATTACCCATTTCCCAGTTTTGCATAACCAACACTGTTATATTAATATACATTTTGTCTTTGTGATTACCTTGTATATAAGCCTCTGCAGACTGCCCCCTTAGTTCAGTTATTTTGACTTGCATTTTAGCCAATAAGCACTGACTCATACATAACTCAACGGGAGTGAGCACAATGTTATCTATATGGCACACATGAACTAACGCCCTTTATCTGTGAAAACTGTCAAATGCATTCAGCTAAGAGGCGACCTTTAAGGGCCTTTAAATTAGTATTAAAACTCACCTAGGCCTAGCCATCAACAAAGAATACCAAGAAAAATGATAAAAGTAAATTGGAAAGTTGTTTAAAATTGCATGCCCTATCTGAATCATGAAAGTTTAATTTTGACTAGACTGTCCCTTTAAGGTTAAATTGCAGGGGAAGTTTCAGTTTAGTGTCCTGGGTGGTTAAGTTTATGGAAAAACTACTGTGGGGATTGTAGTGGGAATTAATTTCGTGGCAGAGTAGTCACATGGTAAATTGCTTTGGAGTGGTTGTGGTGAGGGTCAACTTGGATAGGAAGATCAGGACAGCACAGATAGGGTTAGTTGCAGTCACTGTTAAGTATTTTTGTAGTGTCAGGTTCCATTTACTTTATATAGGCTATAGCATTAATACTATTGTTGCAGGGATTGGGGTCAGAAAATCCATGATGGCTAATTCTAGAAACAAACTGTCAGGTGTCACTACATTTTAGGTAGCTGTATTTTTGCAGAGGGGGTTATATTTACTTTTGTATAGGGTCTAAAATAGTGATCTGGTCACTAAAATGACATGCACATTCCAAATACTGGCAAACCCTCATATAAAGCATGAAAAAAAAAAATTTTTAAGCATTACAATTGCAACCAATGAAACCAAGCAGTATGGAGACAGCTCATAGGCAGAATGCCAGCTAATTTGTTATTAGTGCTTTGTCAAATAATTTAGCAATTTAATTTATTCCCATTAAATACTCTAGTAAATCATTACAATTTAGGGAAATTTACAATTTAGGGCTTTTGCCGGCGACGCCGTTTTTTAAGCGGTTTTGGTATCACATATACGGCGCTGCACATAAATGCGCGTATATTTCACCCGTCGCCCGCAATTTTTTCTTCCATAAGCTAACATAGAATCGCATTGCAAATCAGTATCACATATTCAGCGCAAGGACTTATGCGCCAAAAATTTAGAAATTTTACTCCATTTTCACCTCGCCACACATAAGCAGGCGCAGCAAGCCTTGCGCTGAAAATGTGAGCACTGTAACTCCCGTAACTTCCTGAAAATATTAACTAACACCTAACGCATGCGTAATATCTAACTACCTGTCAACCACAATCCCCCAACGCAATAACTAATAAAATATTTTAACCCCTTATCGGCCAACCCCAACATCACAATAAATTTAATAAATGTATTTACCCCTAATCAGCCATTAACCCATATAGCAATAAACCTAATAAATGTATTAACCCCTAATCCCCAATTAACCCACATTGCAACAAACCTTATAAATCTATTAACCCCTAATCCGTCAAACCCACACAACGCAATAATCCTAATAAAACTATTAACCCCTAATCTGCCAAACCCCCACAATGCAAGTACCCTAATTAACCTATTAACCCCTAATCCGCCAAACCAACACAACGCAAATAACTAATTAAATTACTAAGCCCCCTAACCTAACACCCCCTAAATTAACCCCAATTACCTAAATTAAAAAGTTACAATTAAAATAAAAAAGCTAACATTACTTAAAAATAAAATAAAACATTTTAAATTAATCTAAAATTACCAAAAATAAATTTTTTTCTAATATTACAGAAAATAATAAACAAAATGATCTAAAATAAAAAAATTAAACCCAATCCTTATGAAAATAAAAAAGCCCCCCAAAAATAAAAACACCCCCTAATCTAATGCTAAACTACCAATAGCCCTTAAAAGGGGCTTTTGTAGGACCATGCCCTAAATTAAACAGCTCTTCTACCTTAAAAAATACTAAGTCCCCCCCTCTAACAGTAAAACCCAGCACCCAACAAACCCCCCCAAATAAAACAAACTAACACTAAAAAATCCTACAGGGGCATTTGTATGGGCATTGCCCTTAAAAGGGCATTCAGCTCTTTTACTTCCCCTAAAAGGGCATTTAGCTCTTTTAAGAGTGCCCAATAAATCCCTAATCTAAAAAAATATACCCCCCAAAAATAAAAATAAATCTTATCCCCAAATAGGTACTCACCGTTTCTGAAGTCCGGTGGAGTAGGTCTGTTCCAGGCGGTGAAGTCTTATTCCAAGCAGCCGACATCTTCTTCCAAGCGGGGACCACTTCCTTCTTCATCAAGGACCAAGCCGGCGCGGAGATGAGCGTGGAGCAGGACCAGTGACCGTGGAGCCATAGAGCACGGAGGATCCTCTTTGCACGATTGCCGCCATATACTAAATAGTGAATTCAAGGTACGCGTTTAAATATGGCTTTCCTTGCATTCCTATTGGCTGATTTGATTATTCAAATTCAAATCAGCCAATAGGATGAGAGCTACTGAAATCATTTTGGCTGTTTAAATCAGCCAAAAGGTTTTCAGTAGCTCTCATCCTGCTGAAACCCGAGCTGCCCGTAATTTCACCTAGCACATCGGGGTATCACATAAACTGCCGGCGAGGTTTATGTGATACCCCGATGCGCGAGGTGAAATTACAAGCGACGTAGATTTCAGCAGTTGCGCTGAAGCTTGCACCGCATATGTAATCTCGCCCTTAAAGTGTAAAGTTTAAAATGAGACTGAAAAAAACTGCATGATAACGGTTTTCTAATTTTTTTTCACTTGAGTTGAATTTAAAAGCTTCTTTAAAAGTCTTACTTTGCATGGCTCTTCTAAAAGATTGGGATAGACCTTTAAATTAAGGGTGGAGGAAACTTCAGTAACTTTGTTATAATGTTAGCCACATTTGTTTAATCTTGATGAATACTGAGTGCTATTTAACAATAAGGTTTTTTTTACAAAAGTTACTGTTTTTCTATTTGTGGTCAAATCCTTATTATCATTAAAGGTGCAGGAAACCCCAACATGTTCTTTTATGAGTTGGATAGAACATAGAATTTTAAACAACTTTCCAATTTACTTCCATTCTTAAATTTGCTTTGTTCGCTTGTTACCCTTTGCTGAAGGAACAGCATTGCCGTACTAGCAGCAAGATAAACGCATCTAGTCAGCCAATCACAAAAGACAAATGTGTGCCGGCACCAATTAGCAGCAGCTCCCACTAGTGTAGGATATGTGTGTATTATTTTTCAACAAGGGAAACCAAGAGAACAAAGCACATTTAAAAATAGAAGTGAATTTAAAAGTGTCTTAAAATTGCATGCTCTATCGGAATCATGTAAGTTTAATTTTGACTTTACTATCCCTTTAAATACTTTTTGAATCAACATTAACTACTTAAAGGACGACTAAGCAGACTTGCCTAAGCAATGAAAAAGATAATGCAATAGCACTTACTTAAAAATTACCTATGTATTTTTTCTGAAAAAAAAAATCAAAATTTCCTTTCATTTTCCTGACCCTGCATCATGTGATGCCATCAGACAATTGCAGAGCTAATGTCTCTGAAAGTGTGAACATAGACTGCAAAATTTGATGATGAAAGATTAAAATTGTATGAATAGTAAAAGTTTAATTTTGCTTTACATGTCCCTTTAAACATTTAAATGTTATCATAACATTTGCAAATGTGAACATTCATTATACAGAAACATTCCAATACTAAAAGGAATGTTAAAGGGACATTGTATTATACAATTCTCTACACTTTATAGTGTTCCATTTCACCTGCTTTTTTTTTTTACATTACGCTCCTCTACCTTTATTTTGTCATTTCATCTATATGAATACTGTAGTATTCTCTATAGAAAAGCTATGTAAACTGGAAGCAACAGCATGTCAACATGTGTTTGAAAGTCAAAATATAGACACTTGCCCATCCCTCAGATTCTCACTACTATTCTCTTACCTGAAAGGACTGTAGGAAAGAGTTGAAGTAGATGAACACAATGCAAGAAATTTCATCTTCCCCAGGAGTCACAAAGAACAGCATATAGGTAATACCAAGGAGAGGCAGAAGAACCAGAGTGGCTTTAACTGCTTTCCTATTAATGAAGGGTAAGTAAAATAGTCTGTATGAACAATTTGTGTAATCTAAAAGAGTGTCTTATGTGATTTCACATTTGCTTGAAACATAATGGAGGCATGCAGTAGGTTACCATGAGGATATATGCACTCTCAATACAAGCTTTTAGAAGAAGTTGCAGCTGACACTTGAATATAAAGTGTCATGTTTTGGCATGGGTATGTATGTGCAGGCAACATATAGCTAAAAAGGGGAGCATGCCGACGGACCATACGTGAGAAGAGAACTAGAGGTGTGCAGCAGGAGAAGCATGAGGAAAAGAAGGGCCTGCATATGTGATACAAGATATCGGTGTTCTCTTACCTGTACTGGATAGTCTCTGACGTAGTGGAGGCACGGAGCTTTGTCATCAATATCCTCACAATGTTAAATAAAAATATAAAGTTTATCTGAAATAGAGTAAAAACAGATATTTTAGTTACTTTTGCAAAAGACTTTAGAAGTTATCCCTCTATGCAACACAAGTAGCAGAGATGGAGATGTATGTGACACACTAAGGACTAGAAGCAGTAATGTGACATATGGCCTGACTCTCTAAAGTCGCCGCTCATGCAACATGCCAGATGGTCCTTCTTTGGATTCTCTAAATGCAATTTTACCATGATAGGTTTGTATCATGCAAAGCGACATAACCTACATTTCGGTAAGTAAGGAGAGGCATACACATACAGTATATATTACAGAAGAGTATTGAATGTACACTGTAAAAATCGTTATCAAATTACATATAAAAACACTTTATTGTATTAATAATATTCATCAACATTTGTATTAAAATCCTACAGCAAAATGTTAATTTGCATTAAGCCGTAAGCTCAGTGAGGGCTGCCCATGTGAGGATTTGGGTGATATTTCTCACCATGCTGACAGAGTTTAGATAATTGGGTGCATAATGGGGAGTAGTGATAGAAATATGTGTTACATACTGAAGATCAGGAGTGGTGACACAAAAAAAAAACCCAGTGACAGTGATCATTATGTGACACACTGAGGAGCAGTTACAGATAGATGTGTGAGACACATAAATCATCATAGTTAGTTCTTACCAGAAGTACAATTATGACAGGTCCTTGGTAGATGAAGTCTGTGTAAACTCCAGCTTTCTTTCCAAACCAGCACCTGAGGGAAATTATGGATTTTTTAGTCTTAATGCCTAACATGACAAAAATGTTTCTGTGTCACCCTCCTCCTCTATCACTTATGAAATAATCATCTATCTTCCCCTTCAAAATCCATTCCTATCTCTTTTTCCCTTTCACTGTTATTTGCATTTATTCAACACTATGATTGTATCTTCTTCAGCTCTACTTTATCCTTCTTATTGCATTGCTCTTCTGTGACATGGATTTAGTCCATCTTCCCCTTATTTCTCTAAACTCTCTCAATTTCAATAATTTTTTATAGTACAAATACACATTGCCCTCTCCAACCCCATATCCTTACTTCTCATTGTCGTAGTACAGTTTCCCAAATGCCCATGCCACGATGATTGGAAGGGGGATACCTGTAGAGATTAAAGCACATGGGAATTACTTACAAGAAAGCACACACATATCCAGAAGGGGTTACAGTTACATAAAGCATGCTGTCTCTAAATAATAGCAGGTCTAGTATGATCTGTCACTAATAATAAGAAACTATAATTATGTAAAAAAAGCTGGTGTCTACATTTTTCATAGTGTCTCCATTATAACGGGGTGTATTAGATCTAGCCCTATGTAAGGGTTGTTACTGTTTACTAGCTATACTATAATCGTGTTTGTAATGGGTCTGTCGCCAGTTGTACACGCATCCTCAAAGGAATGTTGGCTGCACGAATGTCAAAAGAATCCACTTGGATGCAGCGTAGGCAAACCCGAAGCCTCCACGCTGCGGAGGACTGCCGCTGCAAAGGACCACCGACACGAGGACCACCGCCATTGAGGACCACCACTGTTGAGGACCACCGCTGAGGATCCACACATCGGGGAAGACAGCTCCACACCTCTGCTCCGTGCCGCCTTCGTTCCAGGCGGATCCATCATCTTCTATCTTCATCTGGAAGAAAACCTTCTCCACTGGACTTCAGGAACAGTGAGTACCTATTTGGGGCTTAGTTTTAGGCTTTTTTTCTTTAATGTTTGGTGTGGTTTTTTTTTTTTAGGTTAGGGTTTCTTTGGGCTTTAAAAAGAACTGAATGCCATTTTAAGGGCAATGCACATACAAATGCCCCTTTAGGGGCAATGGGTAATTTAGTTTTTTATTAGTGTTAGGTTTTTTTATTTTGGGGGTTTGGTGGGTTGGGGGTTTTACTGTTAGGGGGTAATTGGTCATTTTTGTAAGTAAAATAGCTATTTAACTTACGGCAATGCCCTACAAAAGGCCCTTTTAAGGGCTATTGGTAGTTTAGTATTAGATTAGGGGGTGTTTTTATTTTCAGGGGGATTTTTTTATTTTTATAGGGGTATTAGTTTAGGTTTACATTTTTAATTTTGGATAGCTTTGTTTATTTTTTCTGTAATTTTACTTTTTTTTATTTTTTGTAACTTTAGCTTGGGGGTTTGTATTTTTTAAACATAGACTGCCCTTTGGGCAGGCTTATCGCCTAGTTAACTATAATTACCATTTATAATAATGTCTTTCTCCAGCAACCTTTTTTGTATATGGTTGGAGGGAAGAGGTATTTCTAACACCAGTCTATCTAAAATGCTGACTTTAAAATTCTGTGGCTCATTTGAGACATTAACATTGGTTAAATGTGACTCATGATGTCCATGCTGGGATTTATTGCAGTTCTCTTGGCTTGTAGTACTGGGGCTTTCCTCTTAGCCACTGAAGGGCTCTGGCTCAGATTGTATTCTGGAGACTTAGGCCTCTAGTTATCAAGCTGTCAACCGCAAATATGCTGGAATTCCGCAGCGTATTTGTGGCGAGGTTGATTAGCCAGAGTTATCAAACCTTACTGCCCGGTAGAATAATAGAATATAGTGACGTAACCTACGATCCGCCGGACTCAGTCCGACACAGATCGATGGTTACATCACTACAGATGTTCCGAATGCAAGTTTGGCACAATCTGACTACTTTTGGTAGTTATCAAACTACTAGCAGGTACGCTCGCCACTATTCCGGGCCAGCGTACCTGGATTTCAATCCGCCGCCCTGGAGGCGGCGGATCCCATAGGAATCAATGGGAGTCTGACCATAGCGAAAGCTTATGTTCGCTGCGGCCCGATATCCCATTGATTCCTATGGGAGATGTCTGCACCTAACACCCTAACATGCACCCCGAGTCTAAACACCCCTAATCTGCCCCACCCTACACAGGCGCAACTAAATAAATTTATTACCCCCTAAACCGCCGCTCCCGGACCCCGCCGCAACTATAATAAACATGTTAACCCCTAAACTGCCGCTCCAGGACCCCGCCACAACTATAATAAACATGTTAACCCCTAAACTGCCGCTCCCGGACCCCGCCGCAACTATAATAAACATGTTAACCCCTAAACCGCCGCTCCTGGACCCCGCCGCCACCTACATTATTACCTAAAACTAAATACTTACCTGTAAAATAAACCCTAAGATAGCTACAATATAACTTATAATTATATTGTAGCTATTTTAGGATTTATTTTTATTTTACAGACAACTTTGTATTTATTTTAACCAGGTACAATAGCTATTAAATAGTTAATAACTATTTAATAGCTACCTAGCTAAAATACTTACAAAGTTACCTGTAAAATAAATCATAACTTAAGTTACAATTAAACTTAACACTACAATATCATTAAATAAATTAAATAAATTACCTACAATTCTCTAAAATTAAATTAAATTAAATAAACTATAGTACAAAAACAAACAAACATTAAATTACAGAAAATAAAAAAAAATTACAAGAAGTTTAAACTAATTACACCTAATCTAAGCCCCCTAATAAAATAATAAAGCCCCCCAAAATAAAAAAATGCCCTACCCTATTCTAAATTACAAAGTAACCAGCTCTTTTACCAGCCCTTAAAAGGGCTTTTTGCGGGGCATTGCCCCAAAGTAATCAGCTCTTTTACCTGTAAAAAAAAATATAACCCCCCAACATTAAAACCCACCACCCACATACCCCTACTCTAACCCACCCAAACCCCCCTTAAAAAAACACTAACCCCCTGAAGATCACCCTACCTTGAGCCGTCTTCACCCAACCGGGACGAAATCTTCATCCAAGTGGCGCAGAAGAGGTCCTCCATCCAGCAGAAGTCTTCATCCTGGCGGCGTCTTCAGTCTTCATCCATCCGTAGCGGAGCGGAGCCATCTTCAAAGGAGCCCACGTGTTGAGCCATCCTCTTCAACTGACGACTGAACGACGAATGAAGGTTCCTTTAAGGGACGTCATTCAAGATGGCGTCCCTCGAATTCCGATTGGCTGATAGGATTTTATCTGCCAATCGGAATTAAGGTAGGAAAAATCTGATTGGCTGATTGAATCAGCCAATCAGATTGAAGTTCAATCCAATTGGCTGATCCAATCAGCCAATCGGATTGAGCTCGCATTCTATTGGCTGTTCTGATCAGCCAATAGAATGCAAGCTCAATCCGATTGGCTAATGGATATGGGAGATGTCTGCACCTAACACCCTAACATGTACCCAGAGTCTAAACACCCCTAACCTGCCCCACGCTAAACCGCCGCAACTAAATAAATTTATTACCCCCTAAACCGCCGCTCCCGGACCCTGCCGCAACTATAATAAACATGTTAACCCCTAAACCGCCGCTCCCGGACCCCGCCACAACTATAATAAACATGTTAACCCCTAAACTGCCACTCCCCGACCCCGCGGCAACTATAATAAAAATGTTAACCCCTAAACCGCCGCTCCCGGACCCCGCCGCCACCTACATTATACATATTAACCCCTAATCTGCCACCCCCTATACTGCTGCCACCTACATAAACTTATTAACCCCTATCCTGCGGATCCCGGACCCCGCCGCAACGAAATAAATTGTTTAACCCCTAAACCGCCGCTCACGGACCCCGCCGCCACCTTTATTAAAGTTATTAACCCCTATCCTGCCCCCCCTATACCGCCGCCACCTATATTAAAATTATTAACCCCTAAACCTAAGTCTAACACTAACCCTAACCCCCCCTAACTTAAATATTATTTTAATAAATCTAAATAATATTACTCGTATTAACTAAATTAATCCTATTTAAAACTAAATACTTACCTGTAAAATAAACCCTAAGATAGCTACAATATAACTTATAATTATATTGTAGCTATTTTAGGATTTATTTTTATTTTACAGACAACTTTGTATTTATTTCAACTATGTACAATAGCTATTAAATAGTTAATACCCCTACTCTAACCCACCCAAACCCCCCCTTAAAAAAACCTAACACTAACCCCCTGAAGATCACCCTACCTGGAGCCGTCTTCACCCAACCTGGCCGAAATCTTCATCCAAGTGGCGCAGAAGAGGTCCTCCATCCAGCAGAAGTCTTCATCCAGGCGGCGTCTTCAATCTTCATCCATCCGGAGGGGAGCCAATCGGATTGAGCTCACATTCTATTGGCTGTTCTGATCAGCCAATAGAAAGTGAGCTCAATCCGATTGGCTGATTCAATCAGCCAATCAGATTTTTCCTACCTTAATTCCGATTGGCTGATAGAATCCTATCAGCCAATCGGAATTCGAGGGACGTCATCTTGGATGACGTCCCTTAAATGAACCTTCATTCGTCGTTCATTCGTCGGTTGAAGAGGATGGCTCCGCGTCAGCTCCTTTGAAGATGGCTCCACTCCGGATGGATGAAGATTGAAGACGCCGCCTGGATGAAGACTTCTGCTGGATGGAGGACCTCCTCTGTGCACCTTGGATGAAGATTTCGTCCCGGTTGGGTGAAGACGGCTCCAGGTAGGGTGATCTTCAGGCTGTTAGTGTTAGTTTTTTTTAAGGGGGGTTTGTGTGGGTTAGAGTAGGGGTATGAGGGTGGTGGGTTTTAATGTTGGGGGGTTGTATTTTTTTTTTTACAGGTAAAAGAGCTGATTACTTTGGGGCAATACCCCACAAAAGCCCTTTTAAGGGCTGGTAAAAGAGCTGGTTACTTTGTAATTTAGAATAGGGTAGGGCATTTTTTTATTTTGGGGGGCTTTATTATTTTATTAGGGGGCTTAGATTAGGTGTAATTAGTTTAAAATTCTTGTAATTCTTTTTTATGTTCTGTAAATTAGTGGGGGGTTTTGTGCTATAGTTTAGTTTATTTAATTTAATTTTAGGTAATTGTAGGTAATTTATTTAATTTATTTAATGATAGTGTAATGTTAGGTTTAATTGTAACTTAGGTTAGGATTTATTTTACAAGTAATTTTGTAAGTAATTTAGCTAGGTAGTTATTAAATAGTTAATAACTATTGTACCTGGTTAAAATAAATAAAAAGTTGCCTGTAAAAAATAAATAAATCCTAAAATAGCTACAATATAATTATTAGTTATCAATGAAAAAAGTGTATGAGAGAGTAGATAATACTGCTAAACCAAAAAAAGAATAATTATTCTCTGGTGCCACCCTTGAAAATGAATATTACAAAGATCAAACAGAGAGAATGTATTCACAACATACACTACTGTTGTGAAAAAGCAAGGGATAACAAAGGCACACAGAATTTTGGTAAATACTCAAATTTATTAATTCCTATTTAAATCCCAAACCACATTTATGTGGATCACAGAAAATGACAAAGTCAATCATGCTTTGAAAGTGAGCACATTTTAACTAAAACAGCAAAATTCAAAAACTAAATGTTACTAAACTAGGAACGAGATATCCAACAGGCTTAAATGAAAAGCTGGAATTTGCCAGTTTTCTCTAAGTATTATGCTGATAGAGTGTGCGCCGTTATTTGGAAGTGATCATTAAAAGGCCGTTTTTAGCTTTGTTTAGAAAAGCTTAGGAATTGAGTTTCTCTATTTAATAAATAATAACAAAGCTTCTATATTTGGCACTTTTTAACTATGAACACAAGTATTATTAAAATAGGGCTCCTTGCTGTATACAGCTTTAAGAAAATAGCAGGTGTTTAGCAAGTAGATCACCTGTGGACTCACAGGTAGGTCCATTAATAGAGGATATCCAGTATGGAATATTATGCCCTGATGAACCCCTTAGACACAAATCTTGCTGCAGGGGTGAAACGTGCGTTGGCACTTTGTGTAATTTTGGCACCTATGTGCTATACTAGCCAGGAGTGAGGTCGACCAACTCCTGTCTTTTTCTAAGCATTTTTCAAAGAAAGCAAAGAAAAGGCATTGCGGTACAAGTTTATTGTTAGTCTTGGAACTGACTTCATGCTGACATTACATGCTGAGAAAGAGCGTGTGTGCTTGAAAAGCGGCTAAGGATTGGAGATTGTGGTTTCCTTATTTGCGCTGGACTGAATGTGCAACATCCACCTGGAGGTGGTTAAAGATAAGAGATCCCTTTTACTGAGAAATCTTTTGGCTCTCTTGTGTGTGGCTGTTCTAACTTACTTTCCGGAGTACAAGGTGCATCCTGGTATGTGCTTAGCTACATAACATCGGTGGAAGCCTGGTTTCTTTCACCTGAGCAATTGACCAATCCAGTGGACGGATTCTCGGCCTTTGGGACACACCCCTTGCAATCGAACCTATTGCCAGCAGGCTTACAACCACACCCTAGGCTGCAAGTGACATCACACGCTCTGAATGCTGCATTACCTCTGAATTGGAATAATGGATCTACATACAGCAGCTAAGTAAAATAACTGAACTTGTACTTTCAGCAGCAATCACCAGTGTCTGTATCCCAGATGCTTTACTAAGACATTTGCCGGTCATTTATTCTGATCTGTTTAGGATTAAATGAAAATGTCTTTTTTATGGTTTTACTTGTAACCGCAATGTTAATTTACTTACGTTTTTTGCTTACTATATGTTACCTGCCTATGTTATAGATATCTGTCTGTGTCATAGATAGTAGGTTAGGCTGCACCCCTAGTTAATTAGCATACGTATGCTTAGAGGTTATTGGCCTTTTAGTAACATTTAGTTTTTGAATTTTGCTGTTTTAGTTAAAATTTGCTCACTTTCAAAGCATGATTGACTTTGTCATTTTCTGTGATCCACATAAATGTGGTTTGGGATTTAAATAGGAATTAATAAATTTGAGTATTTACCAAAATTCTGTGTGCCTTTGTTATCCCTTGCTTTTTCACAACAGTAGTGTATGTTGTGAATACATTCTCTCTGTTTGATCTTTGTAATAATTATTAGTTATATTGTAGCTATCTTAGGGTTTATTTTACAGGTAAGTATTTAGTTTTAAATAGGAATAATTTATTTAATAATAGGAAGTTTTATTTAGATTTATTAAAATAATATTTAAGTTAGGGGGGGTGTTAGTGTTAGACTTAGGTTTAGGGGTTAATACGTTTAATATAGGTGGCGGCCGGGTCCGGGAGCAGCGGTTTAGGGGTTAAACATTTAATTTAGTTTTGGCGGGGTCCGGGAGCGGCAGTTTAGAGGTTAATGAGTTTAATGTAGGTTGCGGTGGTGTAGTGGGGGCAGGAAAGGGGTTAATAACTTTAATATAGGTGGCGGTGGGCTCAGGGTGCGGCGGTTTAGGGGGTAAAACAGTGTAGTTTAGTGTGGGTGCTTAGTGACAGGCTATCAAAAAAGCTGCGAAGAAGCCAATGAGCAGCGAGATCGATGACTGTCAGTTAACAACAGTCCGCTGCTCATCGCTCCGTACTTGGTGCGCGGCTTCTTGACAGCTTTTTTGATAACTTTGGCGAACGTATTCAGGTCCGAGGCGGCAATGGTAGGCGAGCTTAGGCGAGCGTATTGGGCCGGCGAATGCAGGTAAGTAGATGGCTTCATAACTATAGGCCTTACTGTCTACATCTGCTTGCTCTCTGGCTTCACCTTCCTGCAAACTGTAGGTAGTTTACCAATCATCCCATACTATTTAATCCTGTTTGGACAGACCCACCCTGCCCTGACATTGAGCCCCTCATTGTTTGTGCCTTTGCCAGATTGTTCGGAAGCATTAGAACACCCTTTTGTTGTGTTGCCTGAAAGGAATGATTTTTGTTATCTGACCCCTTTTGCTTGGAAATAGTCTCTGATTGATGGATTTGTTTTGTTTCTGCTCACTTGGTTTTAACCCTGCTTTTTGACCATCCTTTGACTATTGTTTTGGCTTTGATTTTAGTTTCCTGTCCTGTGTTCTAGGGATGCCAGTAAGTGTCCAGCACTGTATTCGAGTGATGCCAGTATCCATTATTGTTTTCATATGATGCCAGTATCCAGCACCGTTTTCCTGTGATGCCAGTATCCAGCACTGTGTTCGAGTGATGCCAGTATCCATCACAGTTTTCATAAGATGCCAGTATTCTGCACTGTTTTCCTGTGATGCCAGTATCCAGCACTGTGTTCGAGTGATGCCAGTCTTCAGCACTGTTTTCATATTATGCCAGTATCCAGCACTGTGTTTCTGCGATGTAGGTATCCAGCACTGTTTCCATATGATGCCAGTATCCAGTACTGTGTTCCTGTGATGCCAGTATCCAGCACTGTTTTCATATTATGCCAGTATCAAGCACTGTATTTCTGTGATACCAGTATCCGTCACTGTTTTCATATGATGCAAGTATTCTGCACTGTTTTCCTGTGATGCCAGTATCCAGCACTGTTTTCATATGATGCTAGTACCCAGCACTGTGTTCCTGTGATGCCTGTTTCCAGCACTGTTTTCATATGATGCCAGTATCCAGTACTGTTTTCATATGATGTATCAGTATCCAGCTCTGTATTCCTGTGGTGCCAGTATCCAGTACTGTGTTCCTGTTATGCCAGTATCCAGCACTGTTTTCATATGATGCCAGTATTCTGCACTGTTTTCCTGTGATGCCAGTATCAAGCATTTTATTTGTGTGATGCCTGTATCCAGCACAGTTTTCATATGATACTAGTATTCTGCACTGTTTTCATATGATGCCAGTACCCAGTACCGTTTTCCTGTGATGCCAGTATCAAGCATTTTATTTGTGTGATGCCTATATCCAGCACAGTTTTCATATGATACCAGTATTCTGCACTGTTTTCATATGATGCCAGTATCCAGTACTGTTTTCCTGTGATGCCAGTATTCTGCACTGTTTTCATATGATGCCAGTATCCAGTACTGTTTTCCTGTGATGCCAGTATTCTGCACTGTTTTCATATGATGCCAGTATCCAGCACTGTTTTCCTAGGTGCCAGTATCCAGCACTGTTTTCCTATGATGCCAGTATCCATCACTGTTTTCATATGATGCCAGTATTCTTCACTGTTTTCCTGTGATGCCTGTATCCAGCAATGTGTTCCTATGATGCCAGTATCCAGCACTGTGTTCCTGTTATGCCAGTATCCAGCACGGTTTTCATGATGCCAGTATCCAGCGCTGTGTTCCTGTGATGCCAGTATCCAGCACTGTTTTCATATGATGCCAGTATCCAGTACTGTTTTCATATGATGCCAGTATCCAGCACTGTGTTCCTGTGATGCCAGTATCCTGCACTGTTTTCATATGATGCCAGTATCCAGCACTGTGTTCCTGTGATGCCAGTATCCAGTACTGTTTTCATATGATGCCAGTATCCAGCACTATGTTCCTGTGATGCCCGTATCCAGTACTGTTTTCATATGATGCTAGCATCCAGCACTGTGTTCCTGTGATACCAGTATCCAGCACTGTTTTCATATGATGCCAGTATCCAGCACTGTGTTCCTGTGATACCAATATCCAACACTGTTTTCATACTATGCCAGTATCCAGCACTGTGTTCCTGCGATGCCACTATCCAGCACTGTGTTCCTGTGATGCCAGTATCCATCACTATTTTCATATGATGCCAGTATCCAGCACTGTGTTCCGGTGATGCCAGTATCCATCACTATTTTCATATGATGCCAGTATCCAGTACTGTGTTCTTGTGATGCCAGTATCCAGTACTGTGTTCTTTGTGATGCCAGTATCCAGCACTGTTTTCATATTATGCCAGTATTCTTCACTGTTTTCCTGTGATGCCAGTATCCAGTACTGTTTTCATATGATGCCAGTATCCAGCACTGTGTTCATGTGATGCCAGTATCCATCACTGTTTTCATATTATACCAGTATCCAGCACTGTTTTCCTGTGATGCCAGTATCCAGTACTGTTTTCATATGATGCCAGTATCCAGCACTGTGTTCCTGTGATGCCAGTATCCATCACTGTTTTCATATTATACCAGTATCCAGCACTGTTTTCCTGTGATGCCAGTATCAGTACTGTTTTCATATGATGCCAGTATCCAGTACTGTTTTCATATGATGCCAGTATCCAGCACTGTGTTCCTGTGATGCCAGTATCCTGCACTGTTTTCATATGATGCCAGTATCCAGCACTGTGTTCCTGTGATGCCAGTATCCAGTACTGTTTTCATATGATGCCAGTATTCAGCACTGTGTTCCTGTGATGCCAGTATCCAGTACTGTTTTCATATGATGCCAGTATCCAGCACTGTGTTCCTGTGATATCAGTATCCAGCACTGTGTTCCGGTGATGCCAGTATCCAGCACTGTGTTCCGGTGATGCCAGTACCCATCACTGTTTTCATATGATGCCAGTATCCAGTACTGTGTTCCTGTGATGCCAGTATCCAGTACTGTGTTCCTGTGATGCCAGTATCCAGCACTGTTTTCATATTATGCCAGTATCCATCACTGTTTTCATATTATGCCAGTATTCTTCACTGTTTTCCTGAGATGCCTGTATCCAGCACTGTTTTCCTGAGATGCCAGTATCCAGCACTGTGTTCCTGTGATGCCAGTATCCAGCACTGTGTTCCGGTGATGCCAGTATCCATCACTGTTTTCATATGATGCCAGTATCCAGTACTGTGTTCCTGTGATGCCAGTATCCAGTACTGTGTTCCTGTGATGCCAGTATCCAGCACTGTTTTCATATTATGCCAGTATCCATCACTGTTTTCATATTATGCCAGTATTCTTCACTGTTTTCCTGAGATGCCTGTATCCAGCACTCTTTTCCTGAGATGCCAGTATCCAGCACTGTGTTCCTGTGATGCCAGTATCCATCACTGTTTTCATATGATGTCAGTATCTAGTACTGTGTTCCTGTGATGCCAGTATCCAGTACTGTGTTCCTGTGATGCCAGTATCCAGCACTGTTTTCATATTATGCCAGTATCCATCACTGTTTTCATATTATGCCAGTATTCTTAACTGTTTTCCTGAGATGCCAGTATCCAGCACTGTGTTCCTGTGATGCCAGTATCCAGCACTGTGTTCCTGTGATGCCAGTATCCAGCACTGTGTTCCTGTGATGCCAGTATCCAGTACTGTGTTCCTGTTTTTTTTTAAACTTTTATTTATATCCAACAATGCAGACATATATAAGACATGTTATCATACCACACAGGGTAGAAGAAAAAGAAAGACATTAATACATTTGTCATGATACAGATTAAGATATTTACGATTTCAATAACGCCATGCTCATATAATAGTCATATACGATATTCAGATCTTAATTATGTCCCACTGAGTATTTTAATTGTCTACACTGTTGGGGTTTTCTCTTTTTTTTTTAAATTATAAAACTTTTCAACTCAAATACACTAACTAAACATAAGTAATCGCTTACACTTGGGCATAGGCTGCTATTTATTATTCAAGAAAATAACCTTTGTAGAAATCTGCAGAGTCATAGTGAACCCATCCTTCCGGGCAATTTGATTATATAAAATTACATGAAATAGCTTAATATCGCTGAGATAGGGTAAAAGACCTTGGGTCTCATTAGAGATTCACTAGTTGTGTTGTGTTAGCCACATGTTACATAATAGTGAAAATACATACAGTAACATCTTATTGGACTCTTCATGTGTGATACCGACTAAATACCAATAGTAGAGAGATATGTGCCTACTTTTCCTGAATATGTATTAGAATTATATCCTCAGATATAAATAATCAACAACGTTTGTATGGGTATCTCATACCTGGCATCTATTAGGGGTTAAGTGAGAGTTATTTTGAATTCATTCGCTTAGACTTAAGGGTGAAGTATTTAATGGCTGAAGATGGTCTGTGCAAAGACAGAAAGGCAGAGAACCCAGTTTGCTTCTCGGCGGCCAAGGGGTGGTTTACCTTGATCCAGGGAAGTTCCCGGGCATCTATGTATGCCAATGCCAAGGGATATGCGGATGGCAAAAGATATAGCCACTCTACTCTTCAAGCTATACGGAGCTTCAAGGATCCCTGGCCATCTTGGATTGCAGCTCACCGGAAGTCCTTCGTACTGTGTTCCTGTTATGCCAGTATCCAGCACCGTTTTCATGATGCCAGTATCCAGCACTGTGTTCCGGTAATGTCAGTATCCAGCACTGTTTTTATATTATGCCAGTATCCAGCACTGTGTTTCTGTGATGCCAGTATCCAGTACTGTTTTCATATGATGTCAGTATCCAGCACTGTGTTCCTGTGATGCCAGTATTCTGCACTATTTTCATATGATGCCAGTATTCTGCACTGTTTTCCTGTGATGCCAGTATCCAGCATTGTGTTCCTGTGATGCCAGTATCCAGCACAGTGTTCCTGTGATGCCTGTATATAGTACTGTTTTCCTGAGATGCCAGTATCCAGCTCTGTGTTCCTGTTTTGCCAGTATCCAACACTGTTTTCATATGATGCCAGTATCCAGTACTGTGTTCCTGTTTTGCCAGTATCCAACACTGTTTTCATATGATGCCAGTATCCAGTACTGTTTTCATACGATGCCAGTATTCTGCACTGTTTTCCTGTGATGCCAGTATCCATCACTGTGTTCCTGTGATGCCAGAATCTTGCACTGTTTGCATATGATGCCAGTATACAGTAATGTTTTCATATGTTTTCATTTTCATGTAATGCCAGTATTGAACATTTTGTTCCTGTGATGCCTGTATCCAGTACTGTTTTCATATGCCAGTATCCAGCACTGTTTTCCTGTGATGCCTTTATCTAGCACTGTTTTCATATGATACAAGTATTCAGAACGGTTTTCATATGATGCCAGTATCCAGTACTGTTTTCCTGTGATGCCAGTATTCTGCACTGTTTTCCTGTGATGCCTGTATCCAGCACTGTTTTCCTGTAATGCCAGTATCCAGCACTGTTTTCCTATGATGCCAGTATCCGTCACTGTTTTCATATGATGCCAGTATTCTTCACTGTTTTTCTGTGATGCCTTTATCCAGCACTCTTTTCCTGAGATGCCAGTATCCAGCACTGTGTTCCTGTGATGCCAGTATCCAGCACCGTTTTCATGATGCCAGTATCCAGCATTGTGTTCTTGTAATGCCAGTATCCAGCACTGATTTTATATGATGCCAGTATCAAGTACTGTTTTCATATGATGCCAGTATCCAGTACTGCTTTCATATGATGCCAGTATTTTGCACTGTTTTCCTGTGATGCCAGTATCCATCACTGTGTTCCTGCGATGCCAGTATCCTGCACTGTTTGCATATGATGCCAGTATACAGCACTGTGTTCCTGTAATGCCAGATTCCAGTACTGTTTTTATATGATGCCAGTATTCTGCACTGTTTTCCTGTGATGCCAGTATCCAGTACTGTTTTCATATGATGCCAGTATCCATCACTGTGTTCCTGTGATGCCAGCATCCAGTACTGTTTTCATATGATGCCAGTATTCTGCACTGTTTTCCTGTGATGCCAGAATCCAGCACTGTTTTCATATGTTGCCAGTATCCAGCACTGTGTTCCTGTGATGCCAGTATCCAGTATTGTTTTCATATGATGCCAGTATTCTGCACTGTTTTCCTGTAACACCTGTATCCAACACTGTGTTCTTGTGATGCCAGTATCCAACCCAACACTGTGTTCCTGTGATATCAGTATCCAGCCTTGTCCTCCAGTGTTGCCAGCATCAAATCCAGTTTTCCTTTAACACCAGTATCCAGAACTGTGTTTCTGTGATGCCAGTATCTGATTCAGTGTTCCAGTGGCACCTGTATCCAGCAATGTTTTTCAGTGACACCTGTATCCTGCTCCTATGGTGCCAGTATACTACATTGTGCTCCTTTGGTGCATGCATCTAGTCCTGTGTTCCAGTGACACCTATAGCCATCTCTGTGCTCTCCTGTGGTGCCAGTATGTAGTGTTGGGTCCCTGTTGCATCAATATGCAGTCTTGGGTTCCAGTGGCAGCTGTATTCATCCCTTTGCTCCTGCAGTGTCTGTATCCAGCCCTGTGTTTCAGTTATACCTGTATCCAGCCTTTGGTTACTGTGGTGTCAGAATCCAGTTATGTGTTTCATAATACCTGTATCTAGCCTTGGACTTCTGTGGTGCCAGTTTCCAGTCTTATATTCCTGTGACACCTGTAGCTAGCCTTGGGCTCCTGCAGTGCAAAGCATCCAGTCCTATTGTGACAGACCCCTCTGTCAACCTCCCTACGGATTATGGATTCGGGCATTATGTTAAGTCACCCTGTTCCCATTATAGGTACAGGGTGCAAATCCAACAGTACTGGAGGGGTTAACTTTAGTTTTGAGTAACTGTTAGTTTTGAGTAACTGTATTGTCTAAGATAGTTGTTGTTAGCAGTTGTAGCTGTTGCACCAGTTTTAAGCAGTGGCTAGAAGCAAAATGAATAGTTGATTTAGACTTAAACTTGGACTGAATTAGTTAGACGACATTTTTAAGATGAGGATGTCTCTGCCTAACTAAAAGATATTGCGGATCCTACTGCCTCTCCGCTACAATTGGTGGCAAGCGACGGAATAGTCCTCATAGCCAAGAAGAGCAACTACACATCCGGACCTAATGGGAATACAGTATGAAAGCCTGAAAAGAGCCACCCTTAAAGACCTGCTAGAACAACGGGGCAGACAAGCCAGTAACCTCAGGAAGAGGGAGATTATTACAATACTGACCGAGATGGACGTAATACCAGGGCCCGAAGGAACCAATGAGCCCAGCATATCAGACAGAACTCCCGAAGAAGCAAGCTTTGACCGGGCGGTTAAAATAAGACTGGCACATTATGGCCCCAACCCGACTGCCGAAATTATCGACCGGGTCATAGCAGCTGTGGATGCCAACCTACTTCGCCAAAGCAGCGCTGCAGCAGCCCAAGGCACAGCAACCCCAGTGGAAAAGAGAAAGGTACATTTTGCAGCTTTTAAAAAATTCATGGCAACAGAAGGAGAGATTGATGGGTACCTTGCAGATTTTGAGAGGCAATGTGCACTACAGAAGGTACCTGCAGAGGACTGGGTCACGATATTATCCGGAAAATTATCCGGCCGGGCCAGAGAGGCTTTTCGGGCCATTCCAGATGAGAAATTCGGGGATTATAATGCTGTAAAAGAGGCTCTGCTCTCCAGGTATGTGATTAAACCGGAGGCATACAGGAGGTGGTTCAGAGACACTGTTAAATTAGCTGGAGATTCCTACGTTGAGTGGGCATGTAAGGTGCACTGCACAGCAGCTCACTGGATGGCGGGGTGCCAAGCCGTATCCGGGGAAGAGGTGGTGCAGCTATTCCTGTTGGAAAATTGCTTCGACAAGTTATCCGCAGGAGTTAGAGAGTGGGTTCAGGACCGTAAACCCTTCACACTGCATGAAGCTGCTCACCTGGCAGATGAGTATACGGATGCCCGCAAACTGGACACTGCTACCACTAAGCCCCCTGCCAGAGTGGAGTACCGACCCACAGTCACCCCAGCAGCTACCAGTTACCAATTCCCGGCACACCGCTCTACCACACCGCCTTCAGCCACAAACTATCCTCAGTTGGTTGTAATCAAAAGACCAGAATGTCCCCTAAACACAGCGAACCAAGCACAATCCTGGAGGAAACCCGCCGGAGGAAACCCACGTAACCCTCAGCCTGCTGCCCACTGCATAGAGGAGGAAGAATGCTGGGGCATCCTACATGAAGCAGACTCCGTGCAAGCTGCCCATCGGGATAACTGACAACAGCACCGGCAACTCCTTAAAGTGAATGGGAAGGAGGTCAGTGGTCTACGAGATACTGGTGCTACCATGACCTTGCTCCAAAAGAACTTGGTGTCCAAGAACCAGCACACCAGAGACACTGTGGCTATGAGGGTAGCAGGGGGCGCTGTGTTCCACCTACCTGTTGCCCGGGTACATTTGGATTGGGGAGTGGGTGCTAGACATTTGAATGTGGGGTCATGAAGGGTTTACCAGCTGATGTTGTCCTTGGAAATGACTTTGCCCCCCTTGTTTCTGAGTAGAGAGATATGTGCCTACTTTTCCTGAATATGTATTAGAATTATATCCTCAGATATAAATAATCAACAACGTTTGTATGGGTATCTCATACCTGGCATCTATTAGGGGTTAAGTGAGAGTTATTTTGAATTCATTCGCTCAGACTTAAGGGTGAAGTATTTAATGGCTGAAGATGGTCTGTGCAAAGACAGAAAGGCAGAGAACCCAGTTTGCTTCTCGGCGGCCAAGGGGTGGTTTACCTTGATCCAGGGAAGTTCCCGGGCATCTATGTATGCCAATGCCAAGGGATATGCGGATGGCAAAAGATATAGCCACTCTACTCTTCAAGCTATACGGAGCTTCAAGGATCCGTGGCCATCTTGGATTGCAGCTCACCGGAAGTCCTTCGTACTGTGTTCCTGTTATGCCAGTATCCAGCACCGTTTTCATGATGCCAGTATCCAGCACTGTGTTCCTGTAATGTCAGTATCCAGCACTGTTTTCATATGCCAGTATCCAGCACTGTTTTCCTGTGGTGCCAGTATCAAGCACTGTGTTTATGTGATGCCTTTATCTAGCACTGTTTTCATATGATACAAGTATTCAGCACTGTTTTCATATGATGCCAGTATCCAGTACTGTTTTCCTGTGATGCCAGTATTCTGCACTGTTTTCCTGTGATGCCTGTATCCAGCACTGTTTTCCTGTGATGCCTATATCCAGCACTGTTTTCCTGTGATGCCAGTATCCAGCACTGTTTTCCTATGATGCCAGTATCCGTCATTGTTTTCATATGATGCCAGTATTCTTCACTGTTTTTCTGTGATGCCTGTATCCAGCACTGTTTTCCTGAGATGCCAGTATCCAGCACTGTGTTCCTGTGATGCCAGTATCCAGCACTGTGTTCCTGTGATGCCAGTATCCAGCACCGTTTTCATGATGCCAGTATCCAGCATTGTGTTCTTGTAATGCCAGTATCCAGCACTGATTTTATATGATGCCAGTATCCAGTACTGTTTTCATATGATGCCAGTATCCAGTACTGTTTTCATATGATGCCAGTATTTTGCACTGTTTTCCTGTGATGCCAGTATCCATCACTGTGTTCCTGCGATGCCAGTATCCTGCACTGTTTGCATATGATGCCAGTATACAGCACTGTGTTCCTGTAATGCCAGAATCCAGTACTGTTTTTATATGATGCCAGTATTCTGCACTGTTTTCCTGTGATGCCAGTATCCAGTACTGTTTTCATATGATGCCAGTATTCTGCACTGTTTTCCTGTAATGCCAGTATCCAGTACTGTTTTCATATGATGCCAGTATCCATCACTGTGTTCCTGTGATGCCAGTATCCAGTACTGTTTTCATATGATGCCAGTATTCTGCACTGTTTTCCTGTGATGCCAGAATCCAGCACTGTTTTCATATGTTGCCAGTATCCAGCACTGTGTTCCTGTGATGCCAGTATCCAGTATTGTTTTCATATGATACCAGTATTCTGCACTGTTTTCCTGTAACACCTGTATCCAACACTGTGTTCTTGTGATGCCAGTATCCAACCCAACACTGTGTTCCTGTGATATCAGTATCCAGCCTTGTCCTCCAGTGGTGCCAGCATCAAATCCAGTTTTCCTTTAACACCAGTATCCAGAACTGTGTTCCTGTGATGCCAGTATCTGATTCAGTGTTCCAGTGGCACCTGTATCCAGCAATGTTTTTCAGTGACACCTGTATCCTGCTCCTATGGTGCCATTATACTACATTGTGCTCCTTTGGTGCATGCATCTAGTCCTGTGTTCCAGTGACACCTATAGCCATCTCTGTGCTCTCCTGTGGTGCCAGTATGTAGTGTTGGGTCCCTGTTGCATCAATATGCAGTCTTGGGTTCCAGTGGCAGCTGTATTCATCCCTTTGCTCCTGCAGTGTCTGTATCCAGCCCTGTGTTTCATTTATACCTGTATCCAGCCTTTGGTTACTGTGGTGTCAGAATCCAGTTATGTGTTTCATAATACCTGTATCTAGCCTTGGACTTCTGTGGTGCCAGTTTCCAGTCTTATATTCCTGTGACACCTGTAGCTAGCCTTGGGCTCCTGCAGTGCAAAGCATCCAGTCCTATTGTGACAGACCCCTCTGTCAACCTCCCTACGGATTATGGATTCGGCCATTATGTTAAGTCACCCTGTTCCCATTATAGGTACAGGGTGCAAATCCAATAGTACTGGAGGGGTTAACTTCAGTTTTGAGTAACTGTTAGTTTTGAGTAACTGTATTGTCTAAGATAGTTGTTGTTAGCAGTTGTAGTTGTTGCACCAGTTTTAAGCAGTGGCTAGAAGCAAAATAAATAGCTGATTTAGACTTAAACTTGGACTGAATTATTTAGACGACATTTTTAAGATGAGGATGTCTCTGCCTAACTAAAAGATATTGCGGATCCTACTGCCTCTCCGCTACAATTGGTGGCAAACGACGGAATAGTCCTCATAGCCCAGAAGAGCAACTACACATCCGGACCTAATGGGAATACAGTATGAAAGCCTGAAAAGAGCCACCCTTAAAGACCTGCTAGAACAACGGGGCAGACAAGCCAGTAACCTCAGGAAGAGGGAGATTATTACAATACTGACCGAGATGGACGTAATACCAGGGCCCGAAGGAACCAATGAGCCCAGCATATCAGACAGAACTCCCGAAGAAGCAAGCTTTGACCGGGCGGTTAAAATAAGACTGGCACATTATGGCCCCAACCCGACTGCCGAAATTATCGACCGGGTCATAGCAGCTGTGGATGCCAACCTACTTCGCCAAAGCAGCGCTGCAGCAGCCTAAGGCACAGCAACCCCAGTGGAAAAGAGAAAGGTACATTTTGCAGCTTTTAAAAAATTCATGGAAACAGAAGGAGAGATTGATGGGTACCTTGCGGATTTTGAGAGGCAATGTGCACTACACAAGGTACCTGCAGAGGACTGGGTCACGATATTATCCGGAAAATTATCCGGCCGGGCCAGCAAGGCTTTTCGGGCCATTCCAGATGAGAAATTCGGGATTATAATGCTGTAAAAGAGGCTCTGCTCTCCAGGTATGTGATTAAACCGGAGGCATACAGGAGGTGGTTCAGAGACACTGTTAAATTAGCTGGAGATTCCTACATTGAGTGGGCATGTAAGGTGCACCGCACAGCAGCTCACTGGATGGCAGGGTGCCAAGCCGTATCCGGGGAAGAGGTGCTGCAGCTATTCCTGTTGGAAAATTTCTTCGACAAGTTATCCACAGGAGTTAGAGAGTGGGTTCAGGACCGTAAACCCTTCACACTGCATGAAGCTGCTCACCTGGCAGATGAGTATACGGATGCCCGCAAACTGGACACTGCTACCACTAAGCCCCCTGCCAGAGTGGAGTACCGACCCACAGTCACCCCAGCAGCTAACAGTTACCAATCCCCGGCACACCGCTCTACCACACCGCCTTCAGCCACAAACTATCCTCAGTTGGTTGTAAGCAAAAGACCAGAGTGTCCCCTAAACACAGCGAACCAAGCACAGTCCTGGAGGAAACCCGCTGGAGGAAACCCACGTAACCCTCAGCCTGCTGCCCACTGCATAGAGGAGGAAGAATGCTGGGGCATCCTACATGAAGCAGACCCCGTGCAAGCTGCCCATCGGGATAACTGACAACAGCACCGGCAACTGGTTAAAGTGAATGGGAAGGAGGTCAGTGGTCTACGAGATACTGGTGCTACCATGACCTTGCTCCAAAAGAACTTGGTGTCCAAGAACCAGCACACCAGAGACACTGTGGCTATGAGGGTAGCAGGGGGCGCTGTGTTCCACCTACCTGTTGCCCGGGTACATTTGGATTGGGGAGTGGGTGCTAGACATGTGAATGTGGGGTCATGAAGGGTTTACCAGCTGATGTTGTCCTTGGAAATGACTTGGCCCCTCTTGTTTCTGAGTAGAGAGATATGTGCCTACTTTTCCTGAATATGTATTAGAATTATATCCTCAGATATAAATAATCAACAACGTTTGTATGGGTATCTCATACCTGGCGTCTATTAGGGGTTAAGTGAGAGTTATTTTGAATTCATTCGCTCAGACTTAAGGGTGAAGTATTTAATGGCTGAAGATGGTCTGTGCAAAGACAGAAAGGCAGAGAACCCAGTTTGCTTCTCGGCGGCCAAGGGGTGGTTTACCTTGATCCAGGGAAGTTCCCGGGCATCTATGTATGCCAATGCCAAGGGATATGCGGATTGCAAAAGATATAGCCACTCTACTCTTCAAGCTATACGGAGCTTCAAGGATCCGTGGTCATCTTGGATTGCAGCTCACCGGAAGTCCTTCGTACTGTGTTCCTGTTATGCCAGTATCCAGCACCGTTTTCATGATGCCAGTATCCAGCACTGTGTTCCTGTAATGTCAGTATCCAGCACTGTTTTTATATTATGCCAGTATCCAGCACTGTGTTTCTGTGATGCCAGTATCCAGTACTGTTTTCATATGATGTCAGTATCCAGTACTGTGTTCCTGTGATGCCAGTATTCTGCACTGTTTTCCTGTGATGCCAGTATCCAGCATTGTGTTCCTGTGATGCCAGTATCCAGCACAGTGTTCCTGAGATGCCTGTATATAGTACTGTTTTCCTGAGATGCCAGTATCCAGCTCTGTGTTCCTGTTTTGCCAGTATCCAACACTGTTTTCATATGATGCCAGTATCCAGTACTGTGTTCCTGTTTTGCCAGTATCCAACACTGTTTTCATATGATGCCAGTATCCAGTACTGTTTTCATATGATGCCAGTATTCTGCACTGTTTTCCTGTGATGCCAGTATCCATCACTGTGTTCCTGTGATGCCAGTATCTTGCACTGTTTGCATATGATGCCAGTATACAGTAATGTTTTCATATGTTTTCATTTTCCTGTAATTCCAGTATTGAACATTTTGTTCCTGTGATGCCTGTATCCAGTACTGTTTTCATATGCCAGTATCCAGCACTGTTTTCCTGTGGTGCCAGTATCCAGCACTGTGTTTATGTGATGCCTTTATCTAGCACTGTTTTCATATGATACAAGTATTCAGCACTGTTTTCATATGATGCCAGTATCCAGTACTGTTTTCCTGTGATGCCAGTATCCAGCACTGTTTTCCTGTGATGCCAGTATCCAGCACTGTTTTCCTATGATGCCAGTATCCGTCACTGTTTTCATATGATGCCAGTATTCTTCACTGTTTTTCTGTGATGCCTGTATCCAGCACTGTGTTCCTGTGATGCCAGTATCCAGCACTGTGTTCCTGTGATGCCAGTATTCAGCACCATTTTCATGATGCCAGTATCCAGCATTGTGTTCTTGTAATGCCAGTATCCAGCACTGATTTTATATGATGCCAGTATCCAGTACTGTTTTCATATGATGCCAGTATCCAGTACTGTTTTCATATGATGCCAGTATTATGCACTGTTTTCCTGTGATGCCAGTATCCATCACTGTGTTCCTGCGATGCCAGTATCCTGCACTGTTTGCATATGATGCCAGTATACAGCACTGTGTTCCTGTAATGCCAGAATCCAGTACTGTTTTCATATGATGCCAGTATCCATCACTGTGTTCCTGTAATGCCAGTATTCAGCACTGATTTTATATGATGCCAGTATCCAGTACTGTTTTCATATGATGCCAGTATCCAGTACTGTTTTCATATGATGCCAGTATTATGCACTGTTTTCCTGTGATGCCAGTATCCATCACTGTGTTCCTGCGATGCCAGTATCCTGCACTGTTTGCATATGATGCCAGTATACAGCACTGTGTTCCTGTAATGCCAGATTCCAGTACTGTTTTTATATGATGCCAGTATTCTGCACTGTTTTCCTGTGATGCCAGTATCCAGTACTGTTTTCATATGATGCCAGTATCCATCACTGTGTTCCTGTGATGCCAGCATCCAGTACTGTTTTCATATGATGCCAGTATTCTGCACTGTTTTCCTGTGATGCCAGAATCCAGCACTGTTTTCATATGTTGCCAGTATCCAGCACTGTGTTCCTGTGATGCCAGCATCCAGTATTGTTTTCATATGATACCAGTATTCTGCACTGTTTTCCTGTAACACCTGTATCCAACACTGTGTTCTTGTGATGCCAGTATCCAACCCAACACTGTGTTCTTGTGATGCCAGTATCCAACCCAACACTGTGTTCCTGTGATATCAGTATCCAGCCTTGTGCTCCAGTGGTGCCAGCATCAAATCCAGTTTTCCTTTAACACCAGTATCCAGAATTGTGTTCCTGTGATGCCAGTATCTGATTCAGTGTTCCAGTGGCACCTGTATCCAGCAATGTTTTTCAGTGACACCTGTATCCTGCTCCTATGGTGCCAGTATACTACATTGTGCTCCTTTGGTGCATGCATCTAGTCCTGTGTTCCAGTGACACCTATAGCCATCTCTGTGCTCTCCTTTGGTGCCAGTATGTAGTATTGGGTCCCTGTTGCATCAATATGCAGTCTTGGGTTCCAGTGGCAGCTGTATTCATCCCTTTTCTCCTGCAGTGTCTGTATCCAGCCCTGTGTTTCAGTTATACCTGTATCCAGCCTTTGGTTACTGTGGTGTCAGAATCCAGTTATGTGTTTCATAATACCTGTATCTAGCCTTGGACTTCTGTGGTGCCAGTTTCCAGTCTTATATTCCTGTGACACCTGTAGCTAGCCTTGGGCTCCTGCAGTGCAAAGCATCCAGTCCTATTGTGACAGACCCCTCTGTCAACCTCCCTACGGATTATGGATTCGGGCATTATGTTAAGTCACCCTGTTCCCATTAAAGGTACAGGGTGCAAATCCAACAGTACTGGAGGGGTTAACTTCAGTTTTGAGTAACTGTATTGTCTAAGATAGTTGTTGTTAGTAGTTGTAGTTGTTGCACCAATTTTAAGCAGTGGCTAGAAGCAAAATAAATAGCAGATGTGAATGTGGGGTCATGAAGGGTTTACTAGCTGATGTTGTCCTTGGAAATGACTTGGCCCCCCTTGTTTCTGCCTATGCTCCGATGGGTCCCGCTGATGTTAACCCTGTGACTACCCGTGCCCTGACCCGTGCCGCCGAGACCGACCCACCTGCTGTTGAGACCCAGGTAAGACTCTCTTCCCCAACTTGTACCCTAGATCAGGCCCCCTTAGGCTGGGATACCCCACAGACGTACGGGAGGGAAACCCGGGAGGATCCGACCCTTCAGAAGTATAGGGCTAGGGCATATGCTGGAGGGGGTAGATGGGGAACGTTATGAGTGGGTGGGGGATAGGCTATATAGAATCCCTAAACCTTCACAGAAAAGTACTGCCCCTCTGCGGAATCGGCAGCTGGTGGTGCCTGTGAAATACCGGCAAGAGATTCTGCGGATTGGGCATGAAGTACCATTAGTTGGACATCTAGGGTCCCGCCGCACAACTCATAGGATCACCCAAAATTTCTTCTGGCCCAATTTTAACCAAGATGTGCGGGTATATTGTAGTACTTTTGACACCTGTCAATGGGTGGGTAAGCGGGGGGATCACCCAAAAGCTAGGCTTATGTCTATGCCTATCATTGGGGAACCCTTTTCCCGCATAGCCATTGACATTGTGGGTCCACTGGCCAGAGCTAGTCCATCAGGTAAGAAGTATATTCTCACCATGGTGGACTATGCCACTCGTTACCCAGAGGCAGTAGCACTGTCTAATATAGAGGCAGAGACAGTAGCTGATGCTCTGGTTAAGGTTTTTACTAGGGTCGGGTTCCCTAAGGAGATTCTCTCCAATCAGGGGACCCAGTTTACCGCTGTGCTCACCCAGCAGCTGTGCTAGGGGACGCTATCTGACCACCATAGACCTGTGTAAGGGCTATTGGCAGATTCCCCTGGCCGAGGATGCTATCCCCAAGTCGGTAGTCACCCCATTTGGCCTGTACCAGTTTAAGGTCATGCCCTTTGGGATGAAGAATGCTCCGGCTACCTTCCAGCGTATGGTGGATATACTCCTCGATGGCTTCCAGGAATTTGCTTGTGCATACCTGGACGACATTGCGGTCTACAGTGAGTCCTGGGAGGAACACCTAATCCATGTAGGTTCTGGACAAGATTCGGGCCGCTAGCCTGACCTTGAAACCAGACAAGTGCCATCTAGGTATGGCTGAAGTACAGTACTTGGGTCACCAAGTGGGGTGTGGGAGCCAGAGACCGGAGCCAGCCAAGGTAAAGGCTGTGGCTAACTGGCCCACACCTATCACTAAGACCCAAGTGCTAGCCTTACTGGGGATGGCGGGTTATTACCAACGTTTTGTCCCGGACTACAGTACTATCGCCAAGCCCCTGACTGACCTGACTAAAAGGAACCTTCCTAAACAGGTCCTGTGGTCTCCAGCTTGTGAAGCCACATTTCAGGCACTGAAGCAGGCTCTTGTGAATGCTGTCTTGGCTGCCCCAGTCCCTAACAAACATTTTCTCATTCATACAGATGCTTCCATGTATGGGCTGGGGGCTGTGCTGAGCCAAGTCGGGGAGGATGGAGGAGAGCACCCTGTTGCATACCTAAGCAGAAAGTTATTACCTCGAGAAGTAAGTTATGCGGCAGTAGAGAAGGAATGTTTAGCCCTGGTCTGGGCACTGAAGAATTTGAACCCTTATTTATACGGACAGGAATTCTCTCTCATAACGGACCACAATCCCTTAGTCTGGCTTAATCGGGTCTCAGGAGACAATGGTAGATTGCTGCGATGGAGTTTAGCCCTCCAACCCTATAACTTCACCATCAGCTACCGGCCTGGTAAGCAGAACGGGAATGCAGATGGATTGTCCTGGCAAACTGACATTCCTACCACCTCCTAGTCCGGTCATCCCCAAGTTGACCCGCCAAAGGGTCAAGCCGGGTCTGCCGGAGTGTCCCACCAGGAGGGGGCTATGTGACAGACCCATCTGTCAACCTCCTTACGGATTATGGATTTGGGCATTATGTTAAGTCACCCTGTGCCCATTATAGGTACAGGGTGCAAATCCTACAGTACCGGAGGGGTTAACTTCAGTTTTGAGTAACTGTTAGTTTTGAGTAACTGTATTGTCTAAGACAGTTGTTGTTAGCAGTTGTAGTTGTTGCACCAGTTTTAAGCAGTGGCTAGAAGCAAAATAAATAGCTGATTTAGACTTAAACTTGGACTGAATTATTTAGACGACATTTTTAAGATGAGGATGTCTCTGCCTAACTAAAAGATATTGCGGATCCTACTGCCTCTCCGCTACACCTATATTTGTGTGACACATATCCAGCATTGGGTTCCTGTGGTACCGGTATCCTGCCCTGCCAAGTATACCAAGCCTGCATTGGGTTGGGTTCTAGAATCCTACATAGTGCTCCAATTCCATAGAACCCATTTAATAAACTTTGCCTTTTCTGAATACTGTTAACATGCCCCAAAGCAAAGCAGAATCTTTAGCTCTATTTAATAAACAGAACTCTTAGGCCCCGATGATCGAAAGGGCTGTGAGGTGTTGATATACTCAAAAGGGATCCGACAAAATGTCTAGAATGCCGGTGAAATATTCAAAAGTGCTGACATTACTGTTTAAAGGCATCATCATTGAGAGGCATTTTACTATGCATCATAATGGGTGTCGATGCTGGCAAAATATTCCAAGCAGCATCGACACTGATATTGGCAATGTAAAGTAAAGTATTCCTGTTAAATATATTGCACAAAGCCATATTAAATATACCTATGTACCCCGAAACCGACATATCCAAACTAACTAATTAACCCTTAAACCGCCAATAGTCCACCACAATAAACTTCCTAATCTATTAACCCCTAAACCGCCACAACCCCGAACACAAACTAGCCCTAAACTACTTAACTACCTAACAGCCAACCACCCCAAGACCCCTAACCTAACACCCTCTAAGCTACACAAAATAACCAGCACTAAAATTACACAAAATAAAAATACACATTACCAAAAAAAAAAACACTAACAAAAATACCCCCCCCCCGTTATGCCTATCCAAAAATGAAAGTCCCCTTAAATAAAACCTATACTACCACTAAAAGTTATTATAGTAATAGCCCTTAGAAGGGCTTTTTGTAGGACATTAAACTAAAATGACTTACGACCGCTGCTTCTTAACTTCCGTTTCTGGCGGACCATAAATGATGGGGTGTCGATGCAGAAAAAAAAAATACAACTCCATTCTGTAATAAAAGTAACCCACCCCCCCAAAAAAAGCCTATCTGAAAAAACCTACTCTAAAAATTGCCCTTTTCATTTGGTAGGGCATTGCCCCAAAGTTATTTCAGTTCTTTTGCCAATAAAAAAAATAATCTTAAAAAAAAACTGTACTAAAAAAAGATTGCCCTGAAAACGGCATTTGGTAGGGCAGTGCCCTAAAGATAACATAGCTATTTCTTCCAATAAAAAGCCCAAACACTAAAAATAAAAAATACTAAGTTTATAAAAACCCTTTCCTACAAAAGATGCCCTGAGAAGGGTATTTTGTTGGACATCGCCCTGATAAGTGCATTTGGTAGGTCCTTGCTTTAAAGTCTAACAGTTCTTTTGCTCAATAAAAAAACAAAACAAAAAAAAACCCTATTCTAAAAAAATCCTAATCTAAAAAAAAACCTAACCTTAAAAAAATCTCTATTTTAAAAAAAAAAAAGTTATTTTAGCTCTTTTGGATTAAAAAAACACAAAACCCTATTCTAAAAAAAGCAACAAACCCACCCCAAAAAATCCTAACTCTAAACCCCAAAGTTTCTACTAACAAAACTTGACTCCGACGGTGCTCTCCTTTCTTCATGGTAGAGGTCCTACGGGGCGGTCCTCTTTATTTGCATGCCCGTGGACCTCTTCCATCTTCCATCCAATTGCTTTTATTCTCATCTTCTTATCTTCATGTAGACATCTACTTCATGCGTTCACCGCCGCGCAGAAAGATCAGATGGAAGAAGATGGAAGAAGAGGACCACCGGCATGAAGATGAAGAGGACCCCCCTGGAGGACCGTCGCCTTGAAGAAAGAAAAGGAGCACCTTTAGAGTTAGACTTTTTTGGGGGGTTTTATTTTTTAGAATAGGGTTTTGTTTTTTTTTCAATGCCCTACTTAACACTTACTTAATATATTTTTTAGGATAGGGATTTTTTTTAGGTTAGGGTTTTTTTAGATCAGGATTTTTTTTTAGAATAGGGTTTTTTTTATTTTTATATTGGGCAAAATAGCTGTTAGACTTTAGGGCAAGGCCCCACCAAATGCCCTTATCAGGGCAATGCCCCACCAAATGCCCTTCTCAGGGCATCTTTTGAAAGACAGTTGTTTTAGTATAGAGTATTTAAATTGGGCAAAAGAGCTATGTTGACATTATGTAAATGTGATGACTACATGATATCATGTACAGCTATGGGCATCTGCAGGAAAACTCACTTCAGGATACCAACATCTACAAATGGCGTAATTTAATATTTCTTATTTGATTGTATTTCTCACTAGCGTAATTGTCACAAACAGTACAGGAGTTATTAAAATCATGATTTTACAGGAGATTGCGGCTCTCAGAATTTACTTTTGCAACCCCATCTAAATGTATCTATGATTTTATCTGGATAGGTAGACTGTGCACTGTTCTTTATCGCTTTTTAGGAGTTTGGCAACTTTCACAAAGATTTTTTTAAACTATATTTATGTATCTTGTTTGCTAAAGGCCAGGTTCCAATTAGTTGAGTTTACGGCCAAACTCATGAATATATTGCTTACCTTGCCCCTTTATTTTTTTCAATAAAGAAAGTGAAGAGATTTGTTGTAAGAAAAAAAACAAAACAAAACACCAGGCACGATGGTGCATGCATTGAAAATCTACAGGACATGGGGTCTATCTCTCCTCCTAAAGGGGATATGTACACTGACAGGGAACTAGGTGACACAAAGCCACCTTTAGGTAGCACAGGTAAGTGCTCTAAATACTACAGCTCATTTTCTCAGACTCACACCAGCCAATACAGATGAACATCCACTTGCGTAGCTTGTCTGTGGAGTAGGTCAGCACGATGGCAGTGTGCAAATAACAGCCCTCACCAAACATCCAGAAGAAATTGGTGACATAAAAATAGTTGTGAGCAATGATGACCAAACGACACCAAACCTAAAAATAGAATAAGAAAAGAAAGTAAATACATATACACTGCTTGGGTTACAGTACAGTGTATGAAGGTCCCTTCTGTGTCCATATTAATCCTGTGACAGGACCCTCTGTTGTGCCCTTATGATACCATGCAAGTCCTGTACATATATGTTACCATGCAGTATGCGATGAGCCCCACTGTCTGTATCTCTATACAGAGGCTGGGCTATCATTTATTCTGTGCCACCATCCAGTGTAAGTCTTTATATTATTTGTGGAATTTCCCATATATTTAAGTCATTATGTAGTATGTCCCATGATACATCTCTCTCTGGCCCTGATATTCAAAACCTCTCTGCTCAAGTGGGATATTCTAAAATTATCCTCCAGCACTACGAGATCACTAGTGAAATTTTCAAAAGGCAGATTTTGTTTTACTTCTCCTAGGGTTGTTCCCTGCATTTCTGTCTGTGAAGGACAATATAGCACACAATTCAGCTGCTTTTACACATTGTGCTTTCTATTATATATCAAATACATTTTTTTACATTTAAACTTTACACTTTCTATTTTGTATTTTATTATGTGTACAGCAGTGTATTTAGTGATTTTACAAATTCCGATTATAGAGCAGACTTCACAGAGGCAAAACTTACTGAATGTTTTAAGAAAGGGGGATGAACCTGGAAATCCCAGACAAATGGGACATGCATTTTACAGAAAGTAATAAAGCTCTATGGGATGCACAATTTCACTTGGGAGAGAGAAGGTAACTATAGAACACCTGGGGCTGATTTAAAGGGGCGAATTTAATAAGCAGCGAATGCTGCTTAATCCGCTTAAATTTTCTGGTGATCCAGAAACTGAAGTGAAGAAGCAACGGTCGTAAGAACGCTGCTCCTTAACTTGTCCGCCACCTTTTAGGTGGCGGACTGCAATCATCCCGATCAGATACGATTGGGATGATTGACACTCCCTGCTAGTGGCCGATTGGCTGTGAATGTGCAGGGGACAGCATTGCACAAGCATTTCTTGTGAAATGCTTGTGCAATGTTAAATGCCGACAGCATGCAGGGCTGACATGATTCGCTATATTTAATAAATTGACATCCATAGCTCATTGTGCATGAATTACAAATTAAACTGAGTTGTTTTCACTACAATATAACATGCTTTTGTCTATATTTTAGTATATATTACTTTGCTGTTAGTTAAAATAATTGTATTGTGAATTTTGAGCAAGCTTCACCGCCATAGAGCTGGCGATCAGAGAGAGAACAGAGATAGGAGAATACCAGATCAATCGAGTGTCCATCACGGTGGGTAGGGAATAGGGTGGATTGTGAGAGGCTGAAGGAGTTAGTGAGAGAAGTTTAGAGGCAGCAGGGGCAGATGGGTTGTCAATGGGGATGTTGAAGTCACCCAGAATTAGAGAAGGTGTATTCGTAGCGAGAAAGTAAGGAAGCCAGACAGAAAAGTTGTCAAGGAAATAGGAGGTTGGTACTGGGGGCGATAGATAACTGCCACTTTGAGAGAGAGGGTATAGAACAGGCGAATGCAGTGGACTTTAAAGGAAGAAAAGGAGAGAGATGGAAATGGAGATAGGTACTGATAGGAGCAGGATGGGGGGAATAAGATTCCAACACTGCCACCATGTCTCTCACCTGCCTAGGTGTGTGGCTAAAGTGAAGACCACCATGTGTGAGAGCAGCAATGGAAGCAGTGCCAGAGGAAGTTAGTCAGGTTTCAGTAATTGCTAAAAGGTTTAAAGCATTGAAAACAAACAGGTCGATCACAAGAAAAGAGAGGGGATAAGCGCTATGTGTTAATGGAGATGAGATTGCTAGTATTGGTATTGTTAGTATTGGTTGAAGCCTTGTCTGAATAAGAGAGCATCATGAATAGATATTGAAGAGTGCAAGGGAAGGGGGTTGGGTGCAAGATATGACTGGTGATCAGAGCAAAAGAAGAGAAAGTAACTAGTTTCCCTTCCCCAGAGTTGATCTGAAACAAGGATAATATCACATTGCTGACTGGTGAGGCTGGTACTGTGTTGTGTGACTGAGAAGGAACAAGTGATTAAAGATGTAATTCCAGCAGTGAAAAAAACATAGATGTAACAAGAAGTATGTAAAGTACAATATTAAATTTGATTAAATAAAAAAATGGTGATTTTTCAATGTGTATGGCTGTGTACAAGAGTAAAAATCACACAGTAAAAGAAAAGTTTGCTTCACAATAAACACCAAACACACGTTAAATCACCATTTTCACAAATAGGCTGCTTAGGTGCTTAGGTTGCAGCACTTTCTGTAAAACAAAGTGGTTCTACTTCTTCACACACTGCTCTGTGCAACTGTTTCCTCTCTCTGTATAGCACAGGACATTAGAACAAGGAAGTAATGGCACCTTCCACTATGCTTGTGTGTGTGTGTGGGGGGGGGGGGGGGGGCAGCTCCGAAGGGGACAGTACACATGGCAGCAACAAAATAAATAAAAGCTTTTTTTATTTGTTTGTTTTTTGTTTATTTCTTATTTCTTTGTGTTTTGTTTTTATAACAACCATTCCTAAATGCAGTGAGGAGGATTATTCAAGTAGAGTAAGTTCCTGCCTCCATGGTGGTGTCACCGCCCAATCTTGTCACCTGAGTGCGGTCCACACAAACTGCACCCTCCCAATGATGCCACTGCCTACAGGGACATTTCACCCCCAGGGTAGTGCAATACTATGTAGAAAAGTGAAACACCAATAAAAGTCAGTTAACCAAAAGAGGCTGTCCTTTCCATCTTCATTAGCATGTGAATGCATAGGAAATTACCCGTTTGCATATGCAAATGAGCACACAGCAATGTTCCCACTTGCATGGGGAGAAATTACCACTTTGTTGTTTACCGCTCGGTGCATGCGGAAATGTATGAGCCACTACGCTGCACCATGCTATCCCTGCAAAACACCTTAGATCTTTATGGCCTAGTTATTAATAAAAGAGTTTAGGGACAGATGATGTTTTTTTATTTTGATCTATTTATCATTTAAAGAAATAACATAAAATAAACAACTATCTTTTAAAGAAATAGTAAAGGCTGTTTAAAAAAAATCAATAGATTAAAAAAAATTGGACAGGACATATGGTCATAGGACATTTGTTCATATGACATTTGGTCATAGGACATTTGGTCATAAGACATTTGATCATAGGACATTTAGGCATAGGACATTTTGTCATAAGACATTTGAACATAGGACATATGGTCATAGGACACTTGGTCATAAGACATATGGTCATAGGACATTTGGTCATAGGATATTTGGTCACAGGACATTTGGTCATAGAACCATTTGTCTTAATAATTTTTGAGCCCTGATATTACTATGATCAATAGTGACCATTTGTCTTATGACCAAAAGTCCTATGACCAAATGTCTTATGACCAAAAGTCCTATGACCATATGTCTTATGACCAAATGTCCTATGACCATATGTCTTATAACCATTTGTCCTTATGACCAAATGTCCTTATGACCATATGTCTTATGACCAAATGTTCGATGACCAAATGTCTTATGACCATTTGTTCTTATGACCAAAAGTCCTTATGACCATAAGTCCTTATGACCAAAATTTCTTGTGACCATATGGCTATGACCAAATGTCTTATGGCCATTAGTTCTAACACCATGTTTTATGTAGATCAGAATTGAATATATGATATATTTTCTTTGTGTGTGTGTATGTTTTTGTGGTTGTGTATGTTTTGTCACAATCTATTGGGAATAAATAATTATTGTGTCAAGACAAAGGGTGTTTATGGTCCCTTCTGGGTGAAAGAATGAAAACAGGAGAAAACAAGGGATAACAAAGTCTGTATACATAGACCTTATAACTGTACTATTACTTACCACATTTCTATCATGGACTTCATGACTCAATGTCAGCTGCATTACAAACCAAGTGACATTGCGCAAAATAAATGCAGTGATGAGGTTCCAGTGGATGATGTTGCGCAGACAGCGGATACTCCTAGAAAAATCAAATAAAAAAAGAGATATTTTAGAAGAGCAACTCTTGGGCAAAAAAGTTATTTTTATTAGAGATGATTAAAAATTCAGATACTGAAATAGAAAATAATTTTTTTGTGAAAAATAATAAAAGTAATATTTTTTTTGGAAAGGTATTTCAATAAGTAGTATATTGTTCTTAAGAGAGGTGATTATCCGATTATCCAATCAAATGGGAATAAGATGGTCTTAGATATAAGTGATTACAGAATATCCGAGAGTAAGTTCATTATGAGAATCATTCAACAGACATTAATTGGGTGTCTACTTTAGGGACTGGTGTCTGCAGAGTTGGCTCTTAGAGAGTTATTATTAAAGAAAAATCCATTCAAAACAGGCAATTAAAGACTCTTGGGGACATGTGTTTAGAGTCAATTCTTTTGCAGAGATCGTAGTGATTTTTTTAAAATAAGTAATTAGAGATTATATTCTTTTAGGCATTACGTTATAAATTATGTCTTGGGACAGATCATTAAATAATACAGTAGAAAGTGAATAGAATATCAATTGTTAGGGGCATGTAGAGAGCCTTTACTTGGCAGAAGGTAATTAAAGAGCCAGCTCTTGTGAAGTGGGAAGGTGATTACTGGTTTTTAAGGTGAGATAAGTAGAATTTTTTTTCTTCTTCATAGATTATGAAAGAAGTGGCTCATTGGGTGAGTTAGTGTGAGAATAAATCATTGGGTAACAAATATAGATAGTTGAGGACAGGAGATTATAGTGTCCCCTCTTGTGGAGTTGTGATTAGTGAAACCAGCTTGCAGGACACTTGCAGAGGAGGTTAGGTATGAAGTGATTAGAGTGTATGCTCTTGAGGTGAGACAATTAGATTCAGCAGGAGAAGTGATTAGACAGAGCTCTTTGCTAGCTAAGCTTTAGTGCATACACTTTATATGCTGTTCTTCTGTCACAGACTCCAGTGAAGACTAAACAAAGCAGGACTGAGTACATATTCATTTAGTTTTATTATGATCAATATGAATAATGAGAGAGGGCAGATGTGTTTTTTTAACTCATTATTTACTGCCTATTGATTTTATTTTCTATTTATGCTTCACTCAGCTGATACGTCGGCTGTCATATTTTGCTTTTGCCTGGGTTCAGACTGAATAGAAATGTCATACTGAGACTTCCCTGACATTTATAAAAGGGAAGGTTAGAGGCCTTTCCCGCCCTCCTGCAACCTGTTTACTCATTATCTCTGTTCCATCCTCTTGAATACAATTGAATTGGTTTTATGCAGCTCTGTGTCTATACAATCCAAAAATGATGCCCATTTTTCACTTTCTTCTACAAATATTTAGATATTTTCCTACTCCCTTTTTTTTAACTTTATGGCTGTATTCTGTGATTATATATATTCAGAAACAGATGCATGTGATGATGGTTTCAACAAATCAGCATCAAATTATCTATCATGCAAATATATATATATATTTATATATATATATATATATACAGGGAGTGTAGAATTATTAGGCAAGTTGTATTTTTGAGGATTAATTTTATTATTGAACAACAACCATGTTCTCAATGAACCCAAAAAACTCATTAATATCAAAGCTGAATAGTTTTGGAAGTAGTTTTTAGTTTGTTTTTAGTTATAGCTATTTTAGGGGGATATCTGTGTGTGCAGGTGACTATTACTGTGCATAATTATTAGGCAACTTAACAAAAAACAAATATATACCCATTTCAATTATTTATTTTTACCAGTGAAACCAATATAACATCTCAACATTCACAAATATACATTTCTGACATTCAAAAACAAAACAAAAACAAATCAGTGACCAATATAGCCACCTTTCTTTGCAGGGACACTCAAAAGCCTGCCATCCATGGATTCTGTCAGTGTTTTGATCTGTTCACCATCAACATTGCGTGCAGCAGCAACCACAGCCTCCCAGACACTGTTCAGAGAGGTGTACTGTTTTCCCTCCTTGTAAATCTCACATTTGATGATGGACCACAGGTTCTCAATGGGGTTCAGATCAGGTGAATAAGGAGGCCATGTCATTAGATTTTCTTCTTTTATACCCTTTCTTGCCAGCCACGCTGTGGAGTACTTGGACGCGTGTGATGGAGCATTGTCCTGCATGAAAATCATGTTTTTCTTGAAGGATGCAGACTTCTTCCTGTACCACTGCTTGAAGAAGGTGTCTTCCAGAAACTGGCAGTAGGACTGGGAGTTGAGCTTGACTCCATCCTCAACCCGAAAAGGCCCCACAAGCTCATCTTTGATGATACCAGCCCAAACCAGTACTCCACCTTGCTGGCGTCTGAGTCGGACTGGAGGTCTCTGCCCTTTACCAATCCAGCCACGGGCCCATCCATCTGGCCCATCAAGATTCACTCTCATTTCATCAGTCCATAAAACCTTAGAAAAATCAGTCTTGAGATATTTCTTGGCCCAGTCTTGACATTTCAGCTTGTGTGCCTTGTTCAGTGGTGGTCGTCTTTCAGCCTTTCTTACCTTGGCCATGTCTCTGAGTATTGCAAACCTTGTGCTTTTGGGCACTCCAGTGATGTTGCAGCTCTGAAATATGGCCAAACTGGTGGCAAGTGGCATCTTGGCAGCTGCACGCTTGACTTTTCTCAGTTCATGGGCAGTTATTTTGCGCCTTGGTTTTCCCACACGCTTCTTGCGACCCTGTTGACTATTTTGAATGAAACGCTTGATTGTTCGATGATCACGCTTCAGAAGCTTTGCAATTTTAAGAGTGCTGCATCCCTCTGCAAGATATCTCACTATTTTTGACTTTTCTGAGCCTGTTAAGTCCTTTTTTTGACCCATTTTGCCAAAGGAAAGGAAGTTGCCTAATAATTATGCACACCTGATATAGGGTGTTGATGTCATTAGACCACACCCCTTCTCATTACAGAGATGCACATAACCTAATATGCTTAATTGGTAGTAGGCTTTCAAGCCTATACAGCTTGGAGTAAGACAACATGCATAAAGAGGATGATGTGGTCAAAACACTCATTTGCCTAATAATTCTGCACTCCCTGTATATATATATATATATATATAATATTAAATTTGATTCGCACCACTTCACTAATTTCCACTTACTCATTCGAGTGATCTGACTTATGAGTTAATATCAGATCATCACTGTGCTCGGGGGGAAAAGTTTATTTAAATAATAAATTAGAAGAGAAAATTGTGGGGAGATTAATCCTCACTATTAGATCCCTTTATCCAGCACCAGAGTATAGGCTTAAATTTGTCTGCTAACTAGCGATTCCTACAAAGGTCTACTACCCCTTTAAATTCCATACCACTATGTATTAAAAATATGATTGCTCCCATATCATCACAACACCTATATTCAAATTACAGAGAATAATAGTAATAAGGTTACATATAAAGAACAATTGTCCTTATGCACATATGATTTATTCACTACCAACTTAAAGAAAAATCATTATTATTAAATAATGAACGTGGGCCCACTTGTTTTACCCATTGTATTATGTCCTTATAGCAGACTATGAAGATTAAAGTCCAATTTTGGACCTCAAGTATATCCCAAAGAGTTTTATTTCTCAAGTATTGCAAATTGCATTCTTCAGCTATATATAAAGAGTCTATGAACATACTAGGGCTTTGATGAACGTGTTCGTATTGAATAATGGTGCAAAAGTAAGACTTATCACTCCAGGAGTTGTAGTATTGTGCTGTATATCACTTTGGTGCATGTGAGTTTAAGCTTGTAAAGTTTATCCGTAATAGTTGACTGTGTGACGCCTCAAGGAATTAGGGCTTGTGTAACTAGATTTCCGCACACCTTGCTAGGCTGTCTGTATCCATTATGTTGCAACATAGGTAACAAGTATCAAAAGCTTTACCTTTATTGCAGATCTCCGGTTATCCTTTTTCCTCCCCTTAGGGAATACTCACATGCACGCTCCAATTGTTGCTTTCTTCCAACTCACAATGAGTGTGTCAAACTTTGCACCGTTGTTTTTCTTTTCGTCGGTTTAACGTAATATTGAGGGCTCAGCTGCAGCCCTCAGTTTGATTTAGGGCTTCATCCGGCTTCTTTCTCATTGGTCAAAGGTCAGACCTTTTGTACCGTTTGGCTTATACCGCCCTTTTGGTGAAATAATAGTATTTTCATATGGCATTGCTCAATATTGTTGATTAACTTCATCCATAGATCGAGGAATTTATGGTTTAAATTAAAACATATATATACATTATTTAATTGTATTTTAATACAATGTTATTTCATGTAATTATCTTGAAAACAATTTTATTTATATACAAAGAGATTTCATAATTTCCATTGCTTGGCATTTTTACTTTCATATATTATAATTTTTTATTTATATTATTGTTGCAGTGAATATTATTAAACATCCATTTATTTATTTATTTATATCATATTTGTTGCAACATTCTGACATCAATTTTAGAATTCGAGTAAAGAGACTTTTAACACTTCATTATCCTTGTTGTAAAATTTCTGGATATTAAGATTAGTGATGTCCCAAACTGTTCGCCCGTGAGCGGTTCACGGCGAAATTAGCTTGTTCGCGTTCACCGCTGCGGGCGAACACATGCGATGTTCGATCCGCTCCTATGTGTCATCATTGAGGAAACTTTGACCCTGTATGTCTACAGTCCTGAAGGACTCATCTCTGCTGCAAGGACAGCACCCCAAAAAGCCCTTTTTAGGGCTATAACTTAAGCCGTTTTTTTTTTTCCTTCGTATTTTTATTAGCATTTGCCTGGCTTTCAGCCTGTGTGTAAGGCTCACAGCATATGCTGTGATTACAGCCACCACTGATATCTGCCTAACAACATTAGTTTAAATTTAACCAACAAAAATTTGAAATTATTTTGCTAGTGTAATTTATTTTCATTTTCTATCAGGCCTGTGTCACACAGCATATACTCTGGTTCATTGCTCTGTGCCAGCCACCAGTGGTCATATCCGCTTATAACATTATTTTAAATTAAAAAAAAAACGTTTAAATCATTTTGCTAGTGTAATCTAATTTAATTTTCTATCAGGCCTGTGTCTGTCAGGCTCACACAGCATATACTTCAGTTTTTTTCAGACTTTTGGTTAATTGCTCCGTGCCAGGCAGCCACCACTCATATCTGCTTCACCTTATTTTAAATAAAAAAAAAAACTTTTAAATTTTTTTGTTAGTGTAATCTAATATCATTTTCTATCAGGCCTGTGTGTTTTGCTGACTTACAGAGCATACTGTTTTTAATTGCTGCCCTCCCTAGTCTATGAGCCACGACTCATATGTGTTTAACCTTTTTTTAAATCCCCCCCCAAAAAAAACCTTTAAATCATTTTTCTAGTGTAATCTAATTGTATTTTCTATCAGGTGTGTGTGTACCAGACTTACAGAGCCTACTGTTTTTAATTGCTGCCCTTCCAAGGCTATCAGCCATGACTCATATGTGCTTAACCTTTTTCTTTAAATTCCGAAAAAAAATCTTTAAATCATTATGCTAGTGTAATCTAATTTTATTTTCTATCAGGCCTGTGTCTAACTGTCTATCTGACTTACAGAGCATACTGTTGTTAATTGCTGCCCTACATAGCAGCCAGCCAGTGCCACCACTCATATGTGCACTGCTTAACATTATTTTAATATTAAAATATAAACTTTTAAATTATTTTGCTAGTGTAATCTAATCAAGACCGATTGGCTTTTTTTTTGGTTTGGGTGCGGCTAATCATGCAGGCCATATAGACCTGCCACCATTCGGTGTTGTATCAGGTATTAAACTAATAAGAACAGTACTACCAAAATACAGCCAATTAAGGGCCTATCAAGACTGAGCCAAGGTTGGATTGTAGTATTTTGTTAGGCTAATCATGATGGCCATGTAGACCACCACCGAGAGGCCTGGAAGTAACAGGGATGAGATGAAAGTGCTAAGAATAGTACTACTTGAAACAACTGAGTTAGCCATGGGTGTTAGTCCAATACCGCTTGGCTTTTTTTTGGTTTGTGTGCGGCTAATCATGCAGGCCATATAGACCTGCCAACATTCGGTGTTGTTTCAGGTATTAAACTAATAAGAACAGTGCTACCAAAATACAGCCAATTAAGGGCCTATCAAGACTGAGCCAAGGTTGGATTGTAGGATTTTGTTAGGCTAATCATGATGGCCATGTAGACCACCCCCGAGAGGCCTGGAGGAACAGGGATTAAAGTGCTAAGAATAGTACTACTTGAAACAACCGAGTTAGCCATGGGTGTTAGCCCAAGACCGCTTGGCTTTTTTTGGGTTTGGGTGCGGCTAATCATGAAGGCCATATAGACCTGCCACCATTCGGTGTTGTAACAGGTATTAAACTGCTAAGAACAGTACTACTTAACACAACCTAGTTACCATGGGTCCCAGAGCATATGTTTTATTATTATATTTTGTAAGGGTAATCATGCAGGCCATATAGACCTCCCCCAATAGGGTGAGTAACAGGTATTGAAATGCTAAGAACAGTACTACTTAACACAAAGTTACCATGGGTCCCAGAGCATATGTCTTATTATTATATTTTGTTCGGTTAATCATGCAGGCCATATAGACCTCCCCCGATAGGGTGAGTAACAGGTATTAAAATGCTAAGAAGAGTACTACTTAACACAACCTAGTTACCATGGGTCCCAGACCGCATGTCTTGTTATTATATTTTGTAAGGGTAATCATGCAGGCCATATAGACCTCCACCGATAGGGTGAGTAACAGGTATTAAAATGCTAAGGACATTACTACTTAACACAACATAGTTACCATGGGTCCCAGAACGCATGTGTTGTTATTATATTTTGTTAGGGTAATCATGCAGGCCATATAGACCTCCCCCGACAGGCTGAGTAACAGGTATTAAAATGCTAAGAACAATACTACTTAACACAACCTAGTTACCATGGGTCCCAGACCCAGAGCAGATGTCTTATTATTATATTTTGTATGGGTTATCATGCAGGCCGTATAGACCTCCCCAGATAGGGGGAGTTACAGAGATTAAAGTGCTAAGAATAATACTACTTAAAACACAACCTAGTTAACATGGATCCCAGACCGCATGGCTTATTATTATATTTTGTCAGGGTAATCAGGCAGGCCATATAGACCTCCCCCAATAGGGGGGTAACAGGGATTAAAGTGCTAAGAAAAGTACTAATTAACACAAGCTAGTTACCATGGGTCCAACACCGTGTGTCTTGTTGTTATACTTTGTCAGGGTAATCATGCAGGCCATATAGACCTCCCTTGATAGGGGGAGTAACAGGGATTACAGTTCTAAGAATAGTACTACTTAACACAAACTAGTTAACATGGGTCCCAGACCAGATGTTTTCTTGTTATACTTTGTCAGGCTAATCATGCAGGCCATATAGAACTCCACCGAAAGGGGGGGTAAGAGGGATTAAAGTGCTAAGAAAAGTTTTACTTAACACAACCGAATTACCATGGGTCCCAGACCGCGTGTCTTGTTGTTATACTTTGTCAGGGTAATCATACACGCCATATAGACCTCCACCAATAGGGGGAGTTACAGGGCTGAAAGTGCTAAGAATAGTACTACTTAACACAACCTAGTTACCATGGGTCCAAGACCGCATGTTTAATTATTATACTTTGTCAGGGTAATTATATATCTAACAAATCTATCTATTTCTCTTCTATCGATTCTATCTAACTATCAATCTATGTATATCTATCTATCTATCTATCTATCTATCTATCTATCTTCTGTCCGGACTGTTTTGAGAAAGACACTTGTGTTTTTGACAAATTTGAAGTAGGAGGACAGACCAATCATCTTCTTCCATCTCCCGGTTCCAAAAATGAAGGCCATATAGACCTCCCCCGATAGGGGTAGTAACAGGTTGTAGTAAACTGCTAAGAATAGCACTACTTAATACACCATGGGTCACAGACCGCATGTCTTATTGTTATACTCTGTCAGGGAAATTATATATATATTTCAAATCTTTTTATTTATCTATCAAATAGATCTAACTATCAGACGTATCTATCAAATGTAGATTGCATCTATTGATCGATGTAATTCGTATCTACAAAATGTATATTACATATTTTGGTTGATGTAATTCGTATCTATAAAATGTATATTGCATCTTTGATTTGATAACATTCGTATCTATCAAATGTATATTGCATCTATTGATCGATGTAATTCGTATCTATCAAATGTATATTGCATCTATTGATCTATGTAAATTGTATCGATCATATGTATATTGCATCGATTGAGCTATGTAATCTATGTATCTATCTGTCAAATCTATCTATCTCGTGGTTGTGCAAATGGACTGTTTGCGGTTGATTGCGGTGCGTTACACTTGGAGTTTGCTCTGTCACTGTGAAGCGGCCGTAACCCTTACACTACCTGATAGATACAACATCATAACAGATGTTTTAAAGCACGTTATTGCAAACAATTTGGGAATGTTAGGTGATTTAGGCCCTTTATGGGTTAAAAGCAGACTCTGCATAAACTATGTAATTTTCCATGGGAGTTTAGCCAGGGATCCCCCTCCAGCATGCCACAGTCCCGGTGTTAGTCCCCTTGAAACAACTTTTCCATCACTATTGTGGCCAGAAAGAGTCCTTGTAGGTTTTAAAGTTCGCCTGCCTATTAAAGTCAAATTTTTAGGTTCGCGACATCACTAATTAAGATCATATATTCTCCTATTTTCAGAACATCTAATATTTATCAAATCTTATGTATTCTTCATACCCTGAAGTTCCATTATTGTTTTCATATTTATGAATTAGAGAAAAGGAGCATAGTTTATCTCTTCATTAAGCCAATATGGTTTTAGGGCTTTAAGGTCATATATCCACCTACATTCTTTTTGTAGCAATATTTTATCTAAGTTACCACCTCTTGTCATTATATCTACCTTCTCCAATCCCAAGAATCTTAGGCCTAGATTTGGAGTTTGGCGGTAAAAGGGCTGTTAACGCTCCGCTGGCTTTTTTCTGGCCGCACCATAAATTTAACTCTGGTATCGAGAGTTCAAACAAATGCTGCGTTAGGCTCCAAAAAAGGAGCGTAGAGCATTTTTTCCGCAAATGCAACTCTCGATACCAGAGTTGCTTACGGACGCGGCCAGTCTCAAAAACGTGCTCGTGCACGATTCTCCCATAGGAAACAATGGGGCTGTTTGAGCTGAAAAAAAAACCTAACACCTGCAAAAAAGCAGCGTTCAGCTCCTAACGCAGCCCCATTGTTTCCTATGGGGAAACACTTCCTACGTTTGCACCTAACACTCTAACATGTACCCCGAGTCTAAACACCCCTAACCTTACACTTATTAACCCCTATTCTGCCGCCCCCGCTATCGCTGACCCCTGCATATTTTTTTTAACCCCTAATCTGCCGCTCCGTAAACCGCCGCAACCTACGTTATCCCTATGTACCCCTAATCTGCTGCCCTAACATCGCCGACCCCTATATTATATTTATTAACCCCTAATCTGCCCCCCTCAACGTCGCCGACACCTGCCTACACTTATTAACCCCTAATCTGCCGAGCGGACCGCACCGCTACTATAATAAAGTTATTAACCCCTAACCCGCCTCACTAACCCTATCATAAATAGTATTAACCCCTAATCTGCCCTCCCTAACATCGCCGACACGTAACTTCAATTATTAACCCCTAATCTGCCGAGCGGACCTCACCGCTATTCTAATAAATGTATTAACCCCTAAAGCTAAGTCTAACCCTAACACTAACACCCCCCTAACTTAAATATAATTTACATCTAACGAAATAAATTAACTCTTATTAAATAAATTATTCCTATTTAAAGCTAAATACTTACCTGTAAAATAAATCCTAATATAGCTACAATATAAATTATAATTATATTATAGCTATTTTAGGATTAATATTTATTTTACAGGCAACTTTGTAATTATTTTAACCAGGTACAATAGCTATTAAATAGTTAAGAACTATTTAATAGTTACCTAGTTAAAATAATAACAAATTTACCTGTAAAATAAATCCTAACCTAAGATATAATTAAACCTAACACTACCCTATCAATAAAATAATTAAATAAACTACCTACAATTACCTACAATTAACCTAACACTACACTATCAATAAATTAATTAAACACAATTCCTACAAATAAATACTATTAAATAAACTAGCTAAAGTACAAAAAATAAAAAAGAACTAAGTTACAAAAAATAAAAAAATATTTACAAACATAAGAAAAATATTACAACAATTTTAAACTAATTACACCTACTCTAAGCCCCCTAATAAAATAACAAACACCCCCAAAATAAAAAATTCCCTACCCTATTCTAAATTTAAAAAGTTACAAGCTCTTTTACCTTACCAGCCCTGAACAGGGCCCTTTGCGGGGCATGCCCCAAGAATTTCAGCTCTTTTGCCTGTAAAAGAATAAATACAATACCGCCCCCCCCAACATTACAACCCACCACCCACATACCCCTAATCTAACACAAACCCCCCTTAAATAAACCTAACACTAAGCCCCTGAAGATCTTCCTACCTTGTCTTCACCATCCAGGTTCACCGATCCGTCCTGAAGAGCTCCTCCGATGTCCTGATCCAAGCCCAAGCGGGGGGCTGAAGAGGTCCATGATCCGGTCAAAGTCTTCATCCAAGCGGGGCAGAAGAGGATCTTCCATCCGATTGAAGTCATCATCCAGGCGGCATCTTCTATGGTCTTCCATCCGGAGCGAAGCGGCAGGATCCTGAAGACCTCCAGCGCGGAACATCCATCCGGACCGACGACTGAACGACGAATGACTGTTCCTTTAAGGGACGTCATCCAAGATGGCGTCCCTCGAATTCCGATTGGCTGATAGGATTCTATCAGCCAATCGGAATTAAGGTAGGAATTTTCTGATTGGCTGATGGAATCAGCCAATCAGAATCTAGTTCAATCCGATTGGCTGATCCAATCAGCCAATCAGATTGAGCTCGCATTCTATTGGCTGATCGGAACAGCCAATAGAATGCAAGCTCAATCTGATTGGCTGATTGGATCAGCCAATCGGATTGAACTTGATTCTGATTGGCTGATTCCATCAGCCAATCAGAAAATTCCTACCTTAATTCCGATTGGCTGATAGAATCCTATCAGCCAATCGGAATTCGAGGGACGCCATCTTGGATGACGTCCCTTAAAGGAACAGTCATTCGTCGTTCAGTCGTCGGTCCGGATGGATGTTCCGCGCTGGAGGTCTTCAGGATCCTGCCGCTTCGCTCCGGATGGAAGACCATAGAAGATGCCGCCTGGATGATGACTTCAATTGGATGGAAGATCCTCTTCTGCCCCGCTTGGATGAAGACTTTGACCGGATCATGGACCTCTTCAGCCCCCCGCTTGGGCTTGGATCAGGACATCGGAGGAGCTCTTCAGGACGGATCGGTGAACCTGGATGGTGAAGACAAGGTAGGAAGATCTTCAGGGGCTTAGTGTTAGGTTTATTTAAGGGGGGTTTGTGTTAGATTAGGGGTATGTGGGTGGTGGGTTGTAATGTTGGGGGGGGGTATTGTATTTATTCTTTTACAGGCAAAAGAGCTGAAATTCTTGGGGCATGCCCCGCAAAGGGCCCTGTTCAGGGCTGGTAAGGTAAAAGAGCTTGTAACTTTTTTAATTTAGAATAGGGTAGGGAATTTTTTATTTTGGGGGTGTTTGTTATTTTATTAGGGGGCTTAGAGTAGGTGTAATTAGTTTAAAATTGTTGTAATATTTTTCTTATGTTTGTAAATATTTTTTTATTTTTTGTAACTTAGTTCTTTTTTATTTTTTGTACTTTAGCTAGTTTATTTAATTGTATTTATTTGTAGGAATTGTGTTTAATTAATTTATTGATAGTGTAGTGTTAGGTTTAATTATATCTTAGGTTAGGATTTATTTTACAGGTAAATTTGCTATTATTTTAACTAGGTAACTATTAAATAGTTCTTAACTATTTAATAGCTATTGTACCTGGTTAAAATAATTACAAAGTTGCCTGTAAAATAAATATTAATCCTAAAATAGCTATAATATAATTATAATTTATATTGTAGCTATATTAGGATTTATTTTACAGGTAAGTATTTAGCTTTAAATAGGAATCATTTATTTAATAAGAGTTAATTTATTTCGTTAGATGTAAATTATATTTAACTTAGGGGGGTGTTAGTGTTAGGGTTAGACTTAGCTTAAGGGGTTAATCCATTTATTATAGTAGCGGTGAGCTCCGGTCGTCAGATTAGGGGTTAATAATTGAAGTTAGGTGTCGGCGATGTTAGGGAGGGCAGATTAGGGGGTTAATACTATTTATTATAGGGTTAGTGAGGCGGGTTAGGGGTTAATAACTTTATTATAGTAGCGCTCAGGTCCGCTCGGCAGATTAGGGGTTAATAAGTGTAGGCAGGTGTCGGCGACGTTGAGGGGGGCAGATTAGGGGTTAATAAATATAATATAGGGGTCGGCGGTGTTAGGGGCAGCAGATTAGGGGTACATAGGGATAACGTAGGTGGTGGCACTTTGCGGTCGGAAGATTAGGGGTTAATTATTTTAAGTAGCTGGCGGCGACGTTGTGGGGGGCAGGTTAGGGGTTAATAAATGTAATATAGGGGTCGGCGGGGTTAGGGGCAGCAGATTAGGGGTACATAAGTATAATGTAGGTGGCGGTCGGCAGATTAGGGGTTAAAAATTTTAATCGAGTGGCGGCGATGTGGGGGGACCTCGGTTTAGGGGTACATAGGTAGTTTATGGGTGTTAGTGTACTTTAGGGTACAGTAGTTAAGAGCTTTATGAACCGGCGTTAGCCAGAAAGCTCTTAACTCCTGCTATTTTCAGGCGGCTGGAGTTTTGTCGTTAGAGCTCTAACGCTCACTTCAGAAACGACTCTAAATACCGGCGTTAGAAAGATCCCATTGAAAAGATAGGATACGCAAATGGCGTAGGGGGATCTGCGGTATGGAAAAGTCGCGGCTGAAAAGTGAGCGTTAGACCCTTTAATCACTGACTCCAAATACCAGCGGGCGGCCAAAACCAGCGTTAGGAGCCTCTAACGCTGGTTTTGACGGCTACCGCCGAACTCCAAATCTAGGCCTTAGTGTTTCTTCATTACTGTTATGAAATAACTTGAAGTGTTTTGCTATGCTACTCATTTTAACCTCATTTGAAATGTCCATTTTATGTTCTTTAATACTTTCTTTCAGTTCACGATAGGTTTTGCCCACAACAAGGATAATGAAGTGTTAAAAGTCTCTTTACTCGAATTCTAAAATTGATGTCAGAATGTTGCAACAAATATGATATAAATAAATAAATAAATGGATGCTTAAAGGGACACTGTACCCAAATTTTTTCTTTTGTAATTCAGAAAGAGCATGCAATTTTAAGCAACTTTCTAATTTACTCCTATTATCAATTTTTCTTCGTTCTCTTGCTATCATTATTTGAAAAAGAAGGCATCTAAGCTTTTTTTTGGTTTCAGTACTCTGGACAGCACTTTTTTATTGGTTGATGAATTTATCCACCAATCAGCAAGGACAACCCAGGTTGTTCACCAAAAATGGGCCGGCATCTAAACTTACATTCTTGCATTTCAAATAAAGATACCAAGAGAATGAAGAACATTTGATAATAGGAGTAAATTAGAAAGTTGCTTAAAATTTCATGCTCAATGTGAATCATGAAAGAAAAATTTTGGTTACAGTGTCCCTTTAATAATATTCACTGCAACAATAATATAAATAAAAAAACTATAATATATGAAAGTAAAAATGCCAAGCAATTGAAATTATGAAATCTCTTTGTATATAAATAAAATTGTTTTCAAGATAATTACATGAAATAACATTGTATGAAAATACAATTAAGGGGGGCGTGTCCAAGCCGCAGCCGAAGCCAGAGGCTCAAATCAACAGCTCCGATGGCATACTACATACTATTTGAGTTATCATTCGACTAACATGCCATCTACTAATAATAATGTGAACCTCTAATAAAGGTGAAAGTCAGGAGTCGGAGGATACCCATATCTCTGAGATTAACCTGATTGAAGAACTGATCCAGATTGTGATTGCGGTTCTGAGACACTGCATTAACATCTTCCCCCCCTGGGTCTACATTCACCCGGGTAAAATCTTTCTCTTTTTGTATCATAATAGTGGAGTCCCTTATAAGTATACTTATACTTCTGAAGGAGCTTGAGGATAAAGTGGATGAGAGATTTAATGATCTACGGACCACGACCAGAAACGCATGCATGCAAGATGGCACCCGACACATGGAAAACTGCAGGTCTCACAGCATGGAGCGGACCGAGAGGTTATCCTCCCTAAAGCAGCCCTTTACAGTAGAAGAGAGGAAAACGGATATGGCTTCTGACTATCGCACAGAGTCTGTTGAAGATAGGGGTTTGGAGCATCTCCTAGCTACCGAGATCACACTCTGTGCTGTACATAGGCAGTGTTCAAGGCGGGTGAATTCCATCTTTGATAGGAAGCTACTATTGAACTGCCGATATACGCTATTATCTAACCAATTTACCCGTCATGTTCAGAAGCCGGATCATTTACATGGAGACCGGCTCCGGGGAGCTGCGGCCGACTCCCGCTGGAGCGTCCCATTTAAAAGAACAGTTACTCACCGGTATTGTCAGACGGACTTTGTGAAAGGTATAGGCTAGAGAAACTCTTTGCTAGTATCGGTGGACTTCATTATAATCTACCACGATGGGTTTGCTCTACATATGTGAGGACTTTACTTTGTTTGTTCTAATTTACTGTTAGCTGCTTGGTTATGTCTACTTTTTATAGATTGATATGATGCAATATGGTTTATACTCTGTCATATATACAGGGAGTGCAGAATTATTAGGCAAGTTGTATTTTTGAGGATTAATTGTATTATTGAACAACAACCATGTTCTCAATGAACCCAAAAAACTCATTAATATCAAAGCTGAATAGTTTTGGAAGTAGTTTTTAGTTTGTTTTTAGTTATAGCTATTTTAGGGGGATATCTGTGTGTGCAGGTGACTATTACTGTGCATAATTATTAGGCAACTTAACAAAAAACAAATATATACCCATTTCAATTATTTATTTTTACCAGTGAAACCAATATAACATCTCAACATTCACAAATATACATTTCTGACATTCAAAAACAAAAAAAAACAAATCAGTGACCAATATAGTCACCTTTCTTTGCAAGGACACTCAAAAGCCTGCCATCCATGGATTCTGTCAGTGTTTTGATCTGTTCACCATCAACATTGCGTGCAGCAGCAACCACAGCCTCCCAGACACTGTTCAGAGAGGTGTACTGTTTTCCCTCCTTGTAAATCTCACATTTGATGATGGACCACAGGTTCTCAATGGGGTTCAGATCAGGTGAACAAGGAGGCCATGTCATTAGATTTTCTTCTTTTATACCCTTTCTTGGCAGCCACGCTATGGAGTACTTGGACGCGTGTGATGGAGCATTGTCCTGCATGAAAATCATGTTTTTCTTGAAGGATGCAGACTTCTTCCTGTACCACTGCTTGAAGAAGGTGTCTTCCAGAAACTGGCAATAGGACTGGGAGTTGAGCTTGACTCCATCCTCAACCCGAAAAGGCCCCACAAGCTCATCTTTGATGATACCAGCCCAAACCAGTACTCCACCTCCACCTTGCTGGCGTCTGAGTCGGACTGGAGCTCTCTGCCCTTTACCAATCCAGCCACGGGCCCATCCATCTGGCCCATCAAGACTCACTCTCATTTCATCAGTCCATAAAACCTTAGAAAAATCAGTCTTGAGATATTTCTTAGCCCAGTCTTGACGTTTCAGCTTGTGTGTCTTGTTCAGTGGTGGTCGTCTTTCAGCCTTTCTTACCTTGGCCATGTCTCTGAGTATTGCACACCTTGTGCTTTTGGGCACTCCAGTGATGTTGCAGCTCTGAAATATGGCCAAACTGGTGGCAAGTGGCATCTTGGCAGCTGCACGCTTGACTTTTCTCAGTTCATGGGCAGTTATTTTGCGCCTTGGTTTTTCCACGCGCTTCTTGCGACCCTGTTGACTATTTTGAATGAAACGCTTGATTGTTCGATGATCACGTTTCAGAAGCTTTGCAATTTTAAGAGTGCTGCATCCCTCTGCAAGATATCTCACTATTTTTTACTTTTCTGAGCCTGTCAAGTCCTTCTTTTGACCCATTTTGCCAAAGGAAAGGAAGTTGCCTAATAATTATGCACACCTGATATAGGGTGTTGATGTCATTAGACCACACCCCTTCTCATTACAGAGATGCACATCACCTAATATGCTTAATTGGTAGTAGGCTTTCGAGCCTATACAGCTTGGAGTAAGACAACATGCATAAAGAGGATGATGTGGTCAAAATACTCATTTGCCTAATAATTCTGCACTCCCTGTATTGTGAAGTCAGGACCAGCTATGTAAGGACCCCACACCATACTACTACACATGTGTCAGCGCTGAGCTAGGTATTCCTTTAGCATTTGCAGGAGACTGCCGTTTCTCTTCATTCCATAAAACAACACACAGATTTTTATGTCGCAGAATAGTCTATAGTGTACAGAACAATTAGGTAGGTTTTTTTTCAACATATCAGCAAAGCTAACCATAATAGAGATCTAGTTTCTATGTTCTTATCATATTAAAATGACAGAATTTATCTGAAAATACTTATATTATTGAAGCCTGAAATGTATGAATTGGTATGTTGCGTGTCCTGCCTCTCCTGCTTTGACTCTTGTGCAAATTACTATTCAGCCTTGTTTTGCCTTTATAATATTACTTCTCAGTAAGCCGATAACTGTACATCTTGAACATGAATATGGTAGCCCAGCAACTTGAGATACTGATGAGGGGGCTATGCATTGTGTGTGTGTGTGTGGGGGGTTCACATTAGAATATTAGTAGTTTGTTATTCTGGTCCCCACACATTAGGGTGGCTGCAGTACACCCTATACCCTCAAAATAATGGTCCTTAAGCTCCGCCAAATACTTTAATGTTGGAATGAATATTAGATATCTGTACAAAGTTAATCTATAAATTGATATGTCCCTGGGGAACCCCCCTACCCACCAGGTGTCAATACTCTGTTGGTTCATATTGACGCATAGCTCATATGTCTAGTAATGCGTAAACCCAGATTTAATTTCTAAGACTACTCCTCTATCACCATATGCCAAAATCCTATGCAAGCCAATAAAATATAACCGGCTTTATTTGTTAGACCCAGTAATCTAATGTATCCCCAATATGGTGAATACTACTGCGGTACTAATCCGCTACTTTTCACATATTTAAGCCAATTTTCCTCTTATGTAACATTAACGTGAATAGGTTCCTGAGTAACCTTATATACTAAGTGAAGAAACATGGTTTATGATGTTAACTATATTGTATATTTGATCTCTCTCTTAGTACTACTACACTTTAATTTGTATTTTGCACTCTACAGAGTAAAAATGTATCTCTCATTAATGATCTTTATTCTACATATGACAGTTGAAAATATCATGCTAATGGACAGAACTCTTTGTTAATGAGGTACTATGGTAATATTCTGTTAAAAAAATAAAAATATAAGGTATCAATGTAAATCTTACAATGTATATATCCGAGGTATACTGGTAATATAGTAGGATATACATGTTCTTAATATGTCCATCATGATTTACTTTTGTTATTAGCCATGTCAATTTTGTAATTTCTCTTTTTGCTTATATGTGGCTCTTGTTTGACTAATTACCTTAATAAAAATCTTTGATTTAAGATAAAAAATACAATTAAATAATGTATATATATATAAGTTTTAATTTAAACCATAAATTCCTCGCTCTATGGATGAAGTTAATCAACAATATTGAGCAATGCCATATGAAAATACTATTATTTCACCTAAAGGGCGGTACAAACCAAACGGTACAAAAGGTCTGACCTTTGACCAATGAGAAAGAAGCCGGATGAAGCTCTAAACAAGCAACCAGTAAGGGTGAAACGCGCATAGCTGAGGGCTAAATCAAACTGAGGGCTGCAGCTGAGCCCTCAATATTACGTTAAACCGATGAAAAGAAAAACAACGGTGCAAAGTTTGACACACTCGTTGTGAGTTGGAAGAAAGCAACAATTGGAGCGTGCATGTGAGTATTCCCTAAGGGGAGGAAAAAGGATAACCGGAGATCTGCAATCAAGGTAAAGCTTTTGATACTTGTTACCTATGTTGCAACATAATGGATACAGACAGCCTAGCAAAGTGTGCGGAAATCTAGTTACACAAGCCATAATTCCTTGAGGCGTCACATAGTCAACTATTAAGGATAAGCTTTACAAGCTTAAACTCACATGCACCAAAGTGATGTACAGCACAATACTATAACTCCTAGAGTGATAAGTCTTACTTTTGCACCATTATTCAATATGAACACTTTCATCAAAGCCCTAGTATGTTTAAGGACTCTTATGGCTGAAAAATGCTATTTGCAATACTTGAGAAATAAAACTCTTTGGGATATACTTGAGGTCCAAAATTGGACTTTAATCTTAATAGTCTGCTATTATATATATATATGTCGCCACCACCTACCTACACTTATTAACCCCTAATCTGCCATCCCCGAGATCGCCGCCACCTACCTACACGTATTAGCCCCTAATTTGCCGCCCCCAATGTCGCCGCCACCTACCTACACTTATTAACCCATAATCTGCCGCCCCTAACATCGCCGCCACCTACATTACACTTATTAACCCCTAATCTTCCACCCCCAACGTCGCTGCCACTATACTAAAATTATTAACCCCTAATTCTAACCCTAACACCCACTAACTTGAATATAATTAAAATAAATCTAAATAAAAATTACAATTAATACCTCAATAATTTCTATTTAGAACTAAATACTTACCTATAAAATAAACCCTAAGAAAGCTACAATATAACTAATAGTTACATTGTAGCTATCTTAGGTTTTATTTTTATTTCACAGCTAAGTTTGTATTTATTTCAACTATGTAGACTAGTTAGTAAATAGTTATGATCTATTTACTAGCTACCTAGTTAAAATAAATACAAATTTACCTGTAAAATAAAACCTAACCTGTCTTACACTAACCTTAAACTATAATTAAATAAATTACATTACTTAAATACAATTAACTAAATTAAAAAAACAAACAAACACTAAATTACACAAAATAAAAAAGAAATGATCAAATATTTAAACTAATTACACCTAATCTAATAACCCTATCAAAAAAAAGCCCCCCCAAAACAAAAACAACCCTAGCCTAAACTAAACTGCCAATAGCCCTTAAAAGGGCCTTTTGCAGGGCATTGCCCCAAAGAAATCAGTTCTTTTACCTGTAAAATACAGTTCTTGTACCTGTAAAATACAAACAATCCCCCAACAGTAAAACCCACCACCCACACAACCAAGCTCCCCCAAATAAAATCCTATCTAAAAAAACCTAAGCTCCCAATTTCCCTGAAAAGGGCATTTGGATGGGCATTGCCCTTAAAAGGTCATTTAGCTCTTTTTCAGCCCAAACCCTAAGCTAAAAATAAAACCCACCCAATAAACCCTTAAAAAAACCTTACACTAACCCCCGAAGATCCACTTACAGTTTTTGAAGACCGTACATCCATCCTCAACAAAGCCGGGAGAAGTCTTTATCCAAGCGGCAAGAAGTCCTCAACGAAGCTTCATCCATGTGGCAAGACGTGGTCCTCCAGACGGGCAGAAGTCTTCATCCAGATGGCATCTTCTGTCTTCATCCTTCCAACGCGGAGCAGCTCCATCTTCAAGACAACCGGCGTGGAGCATCCTCTTCTGTCGACGGCTCTTCAAGAATGAAGGTTCCTTTAAGGGACGTCATCCAAGATGGCGTCCCTTGAATTCCGATTGGCTGTAGTTACGTTGCGTTACGGCCAAAAAGGTGTGCGGTACAGATATACCTGCAAGACTCGTAAAACCAGCAGTAGTGAAAAGGAGCTTTTTTTTAACTCATAGTGCAAAACTCGTAATCTAGCCGTTTGTTTGTTGTAGTTTCAAATCACCTTTTTTTATTAAAAACTTTTTTAACTTGTAGCTGCGCTCCACTGACTATTGGAATATCCGATAAGAACCTATTCCCAGTATCTCAAGTATTTCTGGCTTATACAAATTCAGCAAGAACTTTTCATATATAAATCTATACAAACATATCCTATATAAGCAATGTGATATTCACTATACAATACTTAACTTTAAATATTGATGTTAAATAATAAAGTCAAATGGCTGAATCAGCCTTGATATATACTTGATATTCCTTGAGATGTATATTTCCCGTATAGGTCAACACACTCCTGTGTGTAATTGTCCCTTTAAATCACTTCCAAAGTCTGGTGCCGCATTTCTCTTGGATTGCTGTAGCTTGTCAGTCCTTTAGATGGAAGAAACTGTGAAGAAGAAAAAAGGGGACAGGTGCACCCAGCGACTCACGGTATCAATTTTATTAAGGTTACACACATAGCTGTCATATCCTGTGTTTTAAAACACAGGATATGACAGCTACTGCCAGCATTTTGTTACCATCTATGAAAAATAAGGGGTGTAACGGACTAATGGACCAATAAGAAACGACTGAGCATTTCATGGGCAGAGCTTAACAGCAAGCCTGGCAATTTTATATAGTAAACGGAATCCAGGGGCAAACACACCTGTTGAGAAAGTCTGCCCGTGAGCGGACGAAACGCATTCAGGAAGAGCAAGAGGAGAACATTGCTGCAAGGCGAAGAAGTCCGGAACAGCGGGGAGAAAAGAGGGCTCTAAACCTGAGCTTGGGGTTAGATCTATCAAGCCCTATCCGTTCATTACGGAAATTTGCACTGAGAACCGGAGACTTTGTGAGCACTTAAGGGAACTCTCCATTAGGATTCCTATTGAGTCTTTTTAATTTCTTACTTCTAGTAAGTGCAATATATTGTACATAGGTGTGTAACCTTAATAAAATTGATACCGTGAGTCGCTGGGTGCGCCTGTCCCCTTTTTTCTTCACCTTTTTTTATTGTATGATACCAAATCTTTTTGAATTAAATGCTATTGTAGTTTGTTAAAACAATACAATGAAATATGAAAGATTCATTGTACATTATTGAATATTACAAAATCTAAATGAGAGGCACAATTTATATATTGACAAATTACTGTTGAAACTAGGTAATGAAAGGAGTCTGTAGAATAAATATGTAAATTACTTCTTAATCCAACAAAGGATAGAGTTGAACATTTTAAGCTTTGCAATAAAGTATTAGGTTGGGATATTATCATAAAGCCAATTTGTTTAATTAGACAACATTAGTGACATATTGCAGCTAATTAGTTACCACAGGAAAACAGGATTTCCAGCATCTCTGTTAAATATATAATTTTAAAAACAAGCACAAGTGGCGGTTTTAACAAAAAGTGGCGTAAGCTGCAGTGTTACTGAATGCTTTTGTGTTTTGGCGTTTTATAATTTTGCAGAAATAACGGTTTCCTTAAAAGAAATTCCCAGCTACTACCATTTCCCTTTGTATCCTAAGAACACTACAGAACACTTGTAAACTTATGGATGATGATGCTTTTAAGAATTTGGGGTACAACAATGATTAAATGTACTTGACATACTCCAGCACTCCCCAAGAACTGACACTGAAGGCAACCTGGGTGATCCAAGTGGCAAAACACAATAATTACTGCTTGTAACACAGACGTATATCTAAATGCAGATACTGATATCAATGTCAATATGTTATTATATAAGTCAGAGTAGACAGGGAATATTAGTTTTCTTTTTCTTCCCTTGAAAATACACTCGTCATAATAATAAAGGTTTTTAACAGTTCTGTATTTTCTACCCTGGGGAAATACACTTGTAATGTAAGCAATAATATTGCTAACCACCTGTACAGTTTAAAGAGAGATGAAACACAATATTTTTTCTTCCATGATTCAGATAGAATATTTAATTTTAAGCAACTTTCTAATTTACTTATATTATCTAATTTGCTTTGTACTCTTTGTGCATACCCAGCTAGGCTTAGAAGCAGCAATGCACTACTGGGAGCTAGTTGCTGATTGGTGGCTGCACATAAATACCTGTTGTAATTGAAAAACACAATGTGTGCAGCTAACTCACAGTAGTGCATTGCTGCTCCTTCAGCAAAGGATACCAAGAGAATAAAGCCAATTTGATAACAGAAGTAAATTGGAAAGTTATTTCAAATTGTATGTAAGGGGCATTACAGTAATTTGCATAGACATTAGAATTAAAGGGATACTGAACACACATTTTTTTTATTTCATGATTCAGATAGAGCATGCAATTTTAAGCAACTTTCTAATTTGCTCCTATTATCAATTTTTCTTCGTTCTCTTGGTATCTTCATTAAAAAAAGCAGGAATGTAAGCTTACAAGCTGGCCCTTATTTGGTTCAGCACCTTGGATAGCGCTTACTGATTGGTGGCTGCATTTAGCCACCAATCAACAAGCAATACCCAGGTGCTGAACCAAAGATGGGCTGGCTCCTAAGCTTACATTCCTGCCTTTTCAAATAAAGATACCAAGAGAACGAAGACAAATTGATAATAGGAGCAAATTAGAAAGTTGCTTAAAATTGCATGCTCTATCTGAATCATGAAATAAAAAGATGTTCAGTGTCCCTTTAACTTAAATGTTGTTGTTTATTTATATTCTTCACTGTGTCACTTAGGGACAGATGTAAATAAGCTCATGCACAAATCAGGTGTTCCCTATGTGGCACATACAAGGGACAAACCTCATTGAATGCAGTGAGATCAGGGTCTTTTTATTGTTTACAGAAAAAAACAACAGGTGAAATAAAAAATAAAAGTGCACTCCAAAGAAGTTTTCACTATGTACAATTAATCTTTTTTAGGGAAAATTCATTCTTGAGTTTTATCTCCTTTTAAATTGCCAATGGTGAATTTCAGCAAGTGTTGGTAACAGTGTTTCAGACATTCCTCATTTCCCATATTACATTCTTTGACACTGTATTTCAGAAGACATGATTATAAAAGCTAGTTTTCTTCAGAAGAAGTCATTTAAAGCTCTGATAGAAAATTCTCATCTAATCTCCCCAACTCGCTTTTATACCAGAATTCTAAAAAAACTGCACAGGTAATTGGTCTACTCCCCCCCACCAAAAAAAAATCCCACCAAAAAACCCACTTACCGGAATAGTTGAACTAATAAAATGTTAAAGGACAATGGACTTGCCCAAACAATTTCAAATGGGTAGTATTTGTAGTATATCATGCCCAATCAATTTCAAATGAGTAGTATTTGTAGTATATATAAATTTCACTTTTAGTTAAGTTTTCCTTCCCCTTGCATCATGTAACAGCCACCAGCCAATCACAAATGCATATACATATATCCTGTGAATCTTGCACATGCTCTGTAGGAGATGGTGCCTCAGAAAGTGTGCATAAAAAAGATGCACATTTTAGTAATGAAAGTGAATTGGAAAGTTTTGTTTTTTTTTACAATTTTCTGCTCTATCTGAATCACGAAAGTTTAATTTTGACTTTACCATTAAGATCTATGCACCAAGTATAAGGGTGTGTTAACTAAATGTATAGTCCCCTGAGGGCATAATGTTGGTATCCTAAACTGAAAAGGGACATATAGATGCGAGTGAGTACTGGCAGGATTTTGCCTGACCCATATCCATGGGTTGTATATTGGAAGGGGATGCCTTCTAAGGAAACTTCCTAAATTAAAGTCAGCAACAAGCACTACACTGTTCTGAGGACTTTGCAGAGTCCTAAGACCATAACCACAACTAGACAATCTGTGATCCCTTCAAAACAAAAATAAGTACAGGTAGCCCTCAGTTTACTCCGGGGTTAGGTTCCAGAAGGAATGGTTGTAAATCGAAACCGTTGTAAATTGAAACCCAGTTAATAATGTAAGTAAATGGAAAGTGAGAGAGTTAGGTTCCAGGCCCATCTCAAAATTGGCATAAGTAACACCTAATACATTATTTTTAAAGCTTTGAAATGAAGACTTTAAATGCTAAACAACATTATAAACCTAATAAAATAATCACACAACACAGAATATATAATTAAACTAAGTTAAATGAACAAAAACATTTGCTAAACAGTATTATAAAACAAATAAAATAATCGCACAACACAGACTTTACTTGCATTTTTCTGCAAACAGTTCATTCTATGCATTCCAATCTGGACTGATTTATAGACAGGAAGATCTTGTTCCTTTGCAAGCTGCTCAGTAGCTCAGGTCTGGTTAAACTGATTAATTTTAGCTTGCTTGGCTTGCATATCTTTGCTGCAACACAAGCGGACAGCTCCATCTACTGGCTATTTTAATCAATACACTGCTTTTCAATGCTTTTCAATAGCAGTCACATGACTGAAAAAAAGGTTGTTATTCTGAAATGGTGTAAATTGAACCGTTGTAAACTGAGGGCCACCTGTATCTATATCTGAGCCATACAACCTCAAACAGCTATCACAGAAGAGCCAGCTAGACCATAGAAATAAAAAGGACAGACAAGCATTATGTAAATTAAGCAGGTGTGCTCTTCTTGCATATGACAAATTTAGATATATATCTGTGACAGAGACTCTGCATATCAAAATCAAGTCAGTGACCTTCAGCATCTGTTCTGTTATGAGCTATAACACTCCGTGCCCACCAGTAATTTGAATCATAATACACTGGAAAACAAAACTGCAAAAAAGATAAATAAATAATAATTATTGTGATAATACAAAAAAAAAAACCTCCCTAAGCAAGAGGGTCTGAACCACAAGCCAGAGGAAAGCAGCTAATGGAATTCAGCTTAAAAGTGTAGCAGATGTTAAGTAATTTGCCCTGTCCAGAAGAGCTGAAAACCACTGGATCTGCAGAGAATAACAAGTGCACTAGCAGGTAACACACTTGAAGTAACAACAGAATGTATTCATTAAGGACAAAGGGACACACAATAAAATGCAGTGAATAGAAGAGACAATAAAAGCTGGGTATTTGGACAACAGGGAGAACACACACACCCTAATGCTTTCCTCCTGAGTTTCTAAGGGGCACAAAGCTATGGAGATGCTTTCTGTTTCCCAACAACAGATGGCTTAGTCTTTTGTATCCTTATCTAACAACTCTTCTGAAAACACTGATTTGCCCAAAAGGGACATTAAACTTTATGTTTTCTTTGCTGCATTTAAATGATGTTAGGTTAATTAAAAATCAATTACTTGTTTGTTTGTTTGTTTTAAAGGGATATTCCGGTTCTGAATAAACCTTCCTCTTCTACAGATATTTGTGGAAGTGTGTTCTTGTCCACCTACTGAAATGTGGGTGTCTTTATTAGGCAGTGAGCAATTAGATTAAAAAATGTTTAAAAACAGAATTTAACATCTTCAATGACTAACAGGATCCCAGCAAGACCAACAGACATCGCATGTGTGCGCACACAAAGGCCTAGATTACAAGTGGAGCACTATCAATATTGCAGACCCACCCTATGAATAGTGCACAATCTGGTATTACAAGTGAATGGTTAAAAAGAATTACCAGAGCATATTTAATGCAATCAACATCTCTTTAGTGCAACCTATATTTCATATTGTAATGTTTTCATATTACAAGTTATGAGCTTTGTGATTATTTCTTTTATTTTTCCAATATTTTATGAACCCAAAAATGCATTATCAGCTTGCGGAAAAGACTTTATACATAAAATGGGACATTCCTGTTCAAGGTGATCACAATCCAATTTCTCTATTTGGATTTTTGGAACTTTTTTCACTTATCAAATTAAACAGCTAAAGGCAAATGATGAAATGCCAAACTGGCCTTTGTGATATATTTCCGTACATTGAGAATTTCAACACATTTTGTGATGAAACAATTATTTTGCACATGGTCAATACAAACTAAAAATTGCCAATTAAACAATTTGTCATGCTCATGGGAGCAGGTTCAGTTGTTCGGAACTCATGTGTAGAGGTGTCAAACTTAGGGCTGTATTGTGCACTAAAAGGGGCCAGTAAGATGGACTTCTTAACCCCTTAATGACCGGACCATTTTTCAATTTTCTTACCCTTAATGGCAATGGCTATTTTTACATTTCTGCAGTGTTTGCGTTTAGCTGTAATTTTCCTCTTACTCGTTTACTGTACCAACACATATTATATACCGTTTTTCTCGTCATTAAATGGACTTTCTAAAGATACCATTATTTTCATCATATCTTATAATTTACTAAAAAAAAAAAAAGATAAAATATGAGGAAAAAATGGAAAAAAACACACTTTTTCTAACTTTGACCCCCAAAATCTGTTACACATCTACAATCACCAAAAAACACCCATGCTAAATAGTTTATAAATTTTGTCCTGAGTTTAGAAATACCCAATGTTTACATGTTCTTTGCTTTTTTTGTAAGTTATGGGGCAATAAATACAAGTAGCACTTTGCTATTTCCAAACCACTTTTTTTCAAAATGGGCGCTAGTTACTTTGGAACCCTGATATCTGTCAGGAATACCTGAATATCCCTTGACATGTATATATTTTGTTTTAGAAGACATCCCAAAGTATTGATCTAGGCCCATTTTGGTATATTTCATGCCACCATTTCACCGCCAAATGCGATCAAAAAAAAAAAAAAAGTTCACTTTTTCACAAATTTTGTCAAAAACTTTAGGTTTCCCACTGAAATTATTTACAAACAGCTTCTGCAATTATGGCACAAATGGTTGTAAATGCTTCTCTGGGATCCCCTTTTTCAGAAATAACAGACTCATATGGCTTTGTGGTTGCTTTTTGGTAATTAGAAGGCCGCTAAATGCCGCTGCACACCACACATGTTTTATGCCCAGGAGTGAAGGGGTTAATTAGGGAGCTTGTAGGGAGCTTGTAGGGTTAATTTTAGCTTTAGTGTAGTGTAGTAGACAACCCCAAGTATTGATCTAGGCCCATTTTGGTATATTTTATGCCACCATTTCACCACCAAATGCGAGCAAATAAAAAAAAAAAACTTTACATTTTTCACAATTTTAGGTTTCTCACTGAAATTATTTACAAACAGCTTGTGCTATTATGGCAGAAATTGTTTTAAAAGCTTCTCTGGGATCCCCTTTGTTCAGAAATAGCAGACTTATATGGCTTTGGCGTTGCTTTTTGGTAATTAGAAGGCCGCTAAATGCTGTTGCGCACCACACGTGAATTATGCCCAGCAGTGAAGGGGTTAAATTAGGTAGCTTGTAGGGAGCTTGCAGGGTTAATTTTAGAGATCAGCCTCCCACCTGACACATCCCACCCCCTGATCCCTCCCAAACAGCTCTCTTCCCTCCCCCACCCCACAATTGTTACCGCCATCTTAAGTACTGGCAGAAAGTCTGCCAGTACTAAATAAAAGAGTTTTTTTTTTTTTTTAAATAAAAATTATAAAATATTTTAGTTGTGATGGACCCCTGCCTTAGCACCAACCTCCCTAATCCCCCCCTCCAGCTCTCTAACCCTCTCCCCTACCTAATTACCGCCATCTTGGGTACTGGCAGCTGTCTGCCAGTACCCAGTTTGGCCCCACAAACCAAACTATTTAAATTTTATTTATAACTTTTATTTGTATATTTAATTATTTCTGTAGTGTAGCAGCCCCCCCCCCCACAATACCCCCACCCCCTCCCCCTCCCAGATCCTTTTATATGTAAAAAAAAACAAAAAAAAAAAAACTTTTTTTTTAACTTTTTTTCCCCCCCTTCCTTCATTGGTGTCAGTGTGGCTAATGCGCGCACGTGTACGCGCGTCCACGTGCACGCGCACCAACGTGCACACGCGCACTCATGCACATGCGCGCGCATCATGCACGCGCGCGCATCGTGCACGCGCGCGCACACGCTCCCTCCTCCCACCGGACAAAGGCACCATCGGCACCATCACTACCGGTGCAGAGAGGGCCACAGAGTGGCTCTCTCTGCATCGGAGGCTTGTAAAGGGGTATTGCAGGATGCCTCCATATCGAGGCATCACTGCAATACCCTCAGAGCTGCTGGAAGTGATTGTGATCACTTCCAGCACTCTGTTAGACAACTGACGTACCAGGTATGTCCATTGTCATTAACTGCTTGTTAATGCATGACGTACCTGGTACGTCAGTTGTCATTAAGGGGTTAATCCTGTAACAGACTTGTTTTAAAGAGTTTTCAAATACAAAATCCAATCAGCCAATAGGATTGAGCTATCATCCTATTAGTTAATAACTATTTACTAACTATTCTACCTAGTTAAAATAAATACAAACTTACCTGTGAAATAAAAATAAAACCTAAGCTAGCTACAATATAACTATTAGTTATATTGTATCTATCTTATGTTTTATTTTACAGGTAAGTATTTAGTTTTAAATAGGTATTATTTAGTTAATAATTGTAACCTTAATTTAGCTATATTTTAATTATGTTAAAGTTAGGGGGTGTTAGTGTTAGGGTTACGTTAGGGTTAGGTTTGGGGGTTAATGGATTTATTTAGTGGTAGTGATGTGGGAGGCCAGAGGTTTAGGGGTTAATAACTTTAGTGTAGCGACAGATTAGCGGTTAATAACTGTATGTAGGTGGCGGCAAAGTTGGGGACGGCAGATTAGGGGTTAATAACTGTATGTAGGTGGCCTCGATGTTGGGGACGGCAGATTAGGGGTTAATAATTGTATGTCGGTGGCAGCGATATTGGGGTAGCATAATAGGGCTTAATAACTGTATGTAGGTGGCAGTGATATCAGGGGATGCAGATTAGGGGTTAATAACTGTATGTAGGTGGCAGCGATGTCGGGGTTGGCAGATTAGGGGTTAATAACTGTATGTAGGTGGCGGCAATGTTGGGGACGGCAGATTAGGGGTTAATAACTGTATGTAGGTGGCCGCGATGTTGGGGACGGCAGATTAGGGGTTAATAATTGTATGTCGGTGGCAGCGATATTGGGGTAGCATATTAGGGGTTAATAACTGTATGTAGGTGGCAGTGATATCAGGGGATGCAGATTAGGGGTTAATAACTGTATGTAGGTGGCAGCGATGTCGGGGTTGGCAGATTAGGGGTTAATAACTGTATGTAGGTGGCGGCGATGTCGGGGTTGGCAGATTAGGGATGTTTACACTCGGGGTTTATGTTAGGGTGTTAGGTTTAAAAGTAACTTTTTATTTCCCCATAGACATCTATGGGGCTGCGTTACGGAGCTTTTCATTCCGCGATCGCAGGTGTTAGGCTTTTTTTTGCCGGCTCTCCCCATTGATGTCTATGGGGAAATCGTGCTTTAATTTAGCTATATTTTAATTATGTTAAAGTTGGGGGTGTTAGTGTTAAGGTTACGTTAGGGTTAGGTTTGGGGGTTAATGGATTTATTTAGTGGTAGTGATGTGGGAGGCCAGAGGTTTAGGGGTTAATAACTTTAGTGTAGCAACAGATTAGCGGTTAATAACTGTATGTAGGTAGCGGCAATGTTGGGGACGGCAGATTAGGGGTTAATAACTGTATGTAGGTGGCGGCGATGTTGGGGACGGCAGTATGTCAGTGGCAGCGATATTGGGGCAGCATATTAGGGGTTAATAACTGTATGTAGGTGGCAGTGATATCAGGGGATGCAGATTAGGGGTTAATAACTGTATGTAGGTGGCAGCGATGTCGGGGTTGGCAGATTAGGGGTTAATAACTGTATGTAGGTGGCGGCGATGTCGGGGTTGGCAGATTAGGGGTGTTTACACTCGGGGTTTATGTTAGGGTGTTAGGTTTATAAGTAACTTTTTATTTCCCCATAGACATTAATGGAGCTGCGTTACGGAGCTTTTCATTCAGCGATCGCAGGTGTTAGGCTTTTTTTGCCGGCTCTCCCCATTGATGTCTATGGGGAAATCGTGCATGAGCACGTCAAAGCAGCGCTTGATTTAGGTGCGGTATGGAGCTCAACGCCACCATATTGCCCGCACAAGCCTGCTTTTTTAAAACTTGTAATAGCAGCGCTATAGGAAGGTAAAATAACGCTGCTTTTGTGGCAGTCATTAAAATCCCTATAGCGCTCAAAACTCGTAATCTAGCTGATTATTATTAATATTTTACACTGTACATATTGAGCAATCCAAACAGCTCTAATATATAACCAAAGCTGCTAAATGGCACCTGGAATTGTGATCACTTGAAAAACACACAATTCGAAATTTGATATCTAATGCCACTAACAGAGATTGTGATCAAGACCATAGTCATCTAGGGTCACTAATGCATAAATTGCATTCTTTAATGAATTAGAGTATATAAGTTTTGCATCAGACTGTCCCTTAATTCTGGGTTAATTCCTGTGGTGGTCCTTTATTGATATAAAGAGTTTCAGACAGACTGCATCAAGCACACAAGACTCTTTGAGGATCAGTAAACGAATGAACGCAACTGTGCAGAATAAAACAGTGTCATATAAGGGTAATGACTTAAATATCTCTTAGGCCTTATACAAACTTCTCCCTGGCCCACTTCCACAACGTTACATGACCAAGTGATGCTACTTAATCTTTCATTTTTCCACGCTCCACTGAAAACTGCATTTTCTGGGAATTGACAACATTAATGTATCCAGAGGTTTATGGGATAAATATCATATGTGCCACTCTAACATTTTGTTAAAAGCTCAGCATTCCTAGTCAACTGTGTATTAAAAATGACTGAATAAGATATTTGCTACACATTGCACCCTGTAGCTCATTACCATGCAAAGCTATGATGAAACCATGCTGCGTCTTGACTAGGAACAATTCTTTTTACCATTAGACTGGTTTATTATGTTCTTTCAAATTCAGAGCAGAGCCCACACTTCTATTTGAACTAAACATAAAAAATATTGTGAACTGAGATCCAGCTCTATGTAGTTTATAATAGTATCTGGAACCTGACATCAGTCCTAGCTTCACTATGAAACCTTAACCATCTGGACTAGATCCACTAGGATTTCAAAGATATCTCCAGTAAGAATAGATTTTCCCGACAACAATCAGCTCTGTAAAATAATATCGAAAAAATATATATTTTTGGGGCACTGGATGGTTAATAAAGTCTTAATCAACCCAGGTCATTAGTAATGTTCCATTAATTTACTGTAATCCCTCACTTTATGGCATATAATATTTTTTATTCCCTCTAAAATCTCATTATGATACAACATTAGAACTAACTGTTTGTTGAGTAGCAACTGTTACAATAACATATTACAAGATTTTCCTCCATCGTTATGTAATACCCTTTTGGGGTCTGTACCGATCACTATATTCATGACACTTGATTGCCTCTCTCCTCAATAGACCTGGCATGCTGTTTTCTATAATAAAAAGGCTATCATTTACCTCTTCCTGAAAGTCGACATGCTGTTAAAGGTCAACTTCTCAAAAACTAAACTCTTAATACTTACCCCTCCCACTTGATATTTCCATTACTAATAATAATTCCACAATAGCTGTCTGACTCTAAAAAGGCATTCAATTCACAGATATATTGTTCATTGAAAAACCTGACACCTTGGACCACTAATCCCAGAAAAAACAAGCACACAGTTAGCATAATTACATGTCATAACAGTGGAACATAATTTCAAAGGACTTAGATCGGCATCATGCATCTAAAACAACATATGTCAAACAAAACAAAGCTTTTTTATTATTTCAGAAGTAGTGCCATTTGCACATGTTAGGGCTTAGATGCACATGCTATGGTAACTTTGAACATGTAAAAGTCAACTAGTAAATAGGTTATTGCAATTCCTTTTGTAGCCACTGCCTATAAAGATGTGCATGAGACCAACAATTTTTAAAAGAATAAACTGCATTTTCATATAAAGACTAATCTGTGTTGGCAGTGCATACTGTATTTAGATTGTAGGGACTTTTTTGGAGCATGAGACCTGTAATTGCAAAGAGAATTTTTTCCATTGTGTATTTTACAGCAGGAGATAAGTGTTCTTAAAAAAACTCTATTTTAGTTAGCTAATTTACACCTAGATTACGAGTACGAGAGTCGGTAAAAAAAACACCTAACACCTGCGATCGCGGAAACAAATGTTCCGTAAAGCAGCCCCATAGATGTCTATGGGGAAATAAAAATACTGTTTAAACCTAACACCCTAACATAAATCCTACGTTTAAACACCCTTAATCTGCTGCCCCCAACATCGCTGACGCCTGCCTACAGTTATTAACCCCTAATCTGCCACTCCCGATATCACCGCTACCTAAATAAAATTATTAACCCTAATCTGCCGCTCCCGATATCGCTGCCACTATTCTACATTTATTAACCCCTAAAACGCCAGCCCCCCACATCGCAACAAGCTAATTAAACTATATTAACCCCTAAACCTAACCCTAATGTAACCCTAAACCTAACGTAATGCTAACCCAAACTTAACCCTAAACCTAACCCTAACACCCCCTAACTTTAACATAATTAAATTAGATCTAAATTAAATTTACAATTATTAACTAAATAATTCCAATTTAAAACTAAATACATACTTACCTATGAAATAAAACCTAAGGCCCAGATTACGAGTTTTGCGTTAGAGGCTATGCAGTGCTAACGAGCAGTTTTGTCTCACCGCTCACTTACCTGCAGCGCTGGTATTACAAGTTTTCAGAAACCCGTCGTTAAAAGACAAGAAGTGAGCGTAGAGCAAAATTTTGCTCATTACCGCACTCCAATACCAGCGCTGCTTAGGTCAGCGGTTAGCTGGTCGTACGTGCTCGTGCATGATTTCCCCATAGGAATCAACGGGGAGAGAGACTAGATAGAAAAAGAGATAAAAGAAGGCGCCAACATAGTGCGGTTACCAATGGGATGGGACACGCAGTGCAAGTAATACAATATACTCACAGGATATAGGACACTTGAAAAGTGTCACAAGTGCCTCCTGGACCCTCAGAGTCGTCCAGCTAACTCCCACTCCACTGTGGTAGTAAGAATCCACTTGTCTCTGTCGGTTGTGATGGCTCCACTGATGGTTTCAACTGCAGACTGTGTTCCACAGGGACAGACTTCAGATCCACTCAGATCAGAATATACAGATGAGGTCCGTGCTCTCCAGAGAGGAGTCAAACAGCAAGGCAATTCTAGCAATAAAGCATTCTAGCAATAAAGCAGATGAATCTGATAACCAGGAGTCTACATCTAAAAAAACTGGGGCAGACACCTAGGTCAAAGTAGACTATAGGAAACCTAAGGACAAAAAGAAAAATGTCCATTTTAGGAAAAATAATTCCAATGGAGATAGGAGGAATTCTGCTAGTAATAGCAATTATTCATCTAATCAATGGAATCAGGCCTCCTATCAAGATAGAGGGGCTGGTAATTATTACCATACGCCTAAGAGTAATTGCAATAATGATTGGAGACATTGGTCCAATAGGGATCATCAGAACGAATATGGTCACCATCAGTATAGACCTCACCAGTTTTCAGATAACTCAAGGGATCATAACACCTATATGTCTAGGAACAGTCATCCCAATGAGGTTCGGAGCCATATGGTGAACAATAGCAATTTCACACAAAGACAGGAGAGAGAACATACCAATAGCCCGCAGGTTTTTCATCAGGCACAGAGAACAACACACAACTCCCCGCAGGTAAGACACACACCGATACGATTGAAACAATTAGAGAGAGGCCCAGAAAGAGAGAATTTAACAAGAACTCCGAAAAAAAGATCATACGCCAACGTGGCAGCAGAGGGAGAGCTAAGTCATCCCAAAAGGAGAAATTTAAACGAATGAGGGAGAACATTTTTAATTTATCAGATCATGTTTTAACCAATGAGGAGGTGGGAGTTCTCAATAGAGGACTCTCATTCTGTCCCTCCAAAAATCATAATTTGTTTGAATTATTCGTAGATCTGAACAAATTTGTGCGCAAGTTGTCTATCCAAAGATATTTTTGTGATAAAAAACTTAAAGGTACTGGTCATGCACCTATTCTAACAAATGAAATGGCAGAAAGGCCCTTGACAGATATTATATATTTTGAGCCTGAGACATTATGTGAGGAATTATTTGATAACTATCTACATTCTGATTTGACCCCCAAATCAAATTTTAATCCCCCTTGCACAGGAACCAGCTTAGAAATATTCCAAAATCTGGTCCTGGAAGAATTCAGTAAACTTTCTGAAAACAATATAAAAAATCCCAATTTAAATGCTTATGAATTAACAGCTCTATCTAGACTGGCTACAAACAAAAATCTGGCAATTAGACAGGCTGACAAGGGAGGGGGGATAGTAATACAGAACATTCAAGATTACATTAAAGAAGAGTATTATAAATTATTAACATTCAATCCCACAGCTAAATTTCTTACAAATCTTATTAAAATGGTTGATGCTGGCTGGTTAGAGGGAATACTCACAAAGAAAGAGAGAGATTATTTAATACCATATGCACCCAACCTGGCATATTACTATCACCTCCCTAAGATTCACAAGAGTATGGTGGATCCTCCAGGGAGGCCCATCATATCAGGAATTGACAACTTAACATGCAATTTGTCTGAATATGTCGATTCTTTTTAAAAAAAATCTGTGATCACCTTAAAATCCTATATAAAGGATACACCAGACTTAATATACAAGCTATCCCACATTAAGAAAGAAGGGAGAGACCTGGTTTGGCTGACCTGTGATGTCTCCGCTTTATATTCCAATATTACACACCATCTGGGAATTCAAGCCGTTGAATATTATTTAAAGAGAGACATCTACATGCCAGTCAAACAAAGGGATTTTGTTATTGGAATGCATATCTTTTGTATTGAAAAATAATTATTTTGTGTACCAGGAGAAATTTTATTTGCAGATCAAGGGAACGGCCATGGGGACCAGGTTCGCCCCTAGTTTTGCTAATCTCTTCTTGGGATTCTTTGAGGAACAATACATTTACCCATCCTCATATGGGGCGAACCTGGTCTTCTATGGCCGCTTTATAGATGATCTCCTGTTTATTTGGGAGGGGGAAACCTCAATAGCTCAGAATTTTTTGGATAGTTTAAATAATAATTCATTGGGCCTGAATTTTACTTCTAAAATAGATGTAAATAGCATAGAATTTTTGGATCTCATATTAACATGGGATACCATAGGTAATAGCATCCACCGACTTAAAAAAAGTTTTGGTAGAGATAACAGTTATTTAAACTATAAAAGCAACCACCACTTACCTTGGAAGAAAAATATCCCTTACAATCAATTTTGTAGAATTCGCAGGAACTGCACTGATTTAGCTAGTTATGACATACAAGCGAATATTTAAAAAAAAAGGTTTATTGAGAAACATTACCCCTCAGATCTAATTGAGAATAGCTACATGAGAGCCAGAAACAAATGCAGAGAGGATTTCTTTGTCAAAAACAAGGAGACTATACCAATTGGAGGACCTACTAAGGGGAATGAGAAGGTCAGATTTATAACACAATTTAACAACAACCATAACAAAATTAAAAATATTTTAGGCAAACACTGGCACATTCTGACAGGGGACCCTCTGCTGAGGGAGAGTATAGGGAATTCACCAGTTTGTACTTTTAGATGTGCTCCCACGTTGAAAAATATACTAGCTCCAAGTAAAATTGTAATGAAGAAAAGAGTTTTGACTGGTAAAAAAAACAAGCCAAACAGGCAATAGGCTTCTAGGTAAACCAGGTTTTTTTTAAATGTAATAGGGCCAACTGTGGATTGTGCCAATACACTAACAATAAGAGAACTGAATTTGTGTCTTATACAAGTAAGGAAAAATTTCATATCAAAACACACTTTACGTGTGATTCAGCATTTGTAGTTTATTTATTAGAATGTAGTTGTGGGGTACAATACGTGGGTAGAACCTCGAGACCTCTCAAAAAAAGATGGGGTGAACATCTAAGGAATATCAGTAAAAACATTGCTAACCACAGTGTCCCTAGACATGCCAATCTATGTCATAGAGATACATCCAATTTGTTCAGTATATTTCCTTTAGAACAAGTGAACCCCAAATGGGGTAGGAACAGATATCTGCATTTAAGACAAAGGGAGACTTTTTGGATTTGGAAGTTGCGCACCCTATCCCCTGGTGGCTTAAACGCAAATATTGACATGGCTGCTTTTAACTATTTTTTCCACATAAAGTCTCTGGTTATTGTCCACATATATGCTCAGGACATCCAGTACCCAGACCCTTTTTGAGGTCATCCCTCTAGATCCTCCAATCACATAAATCGACATGTTTAGAATATATATGTCTATGTTTTTTGTATCTGCGCGATCCTATCCCTTTACCAGATCATTAAACACTTTACACACTTTGCTGGCCCCATACAAGCTAGATAGGAGACTTATTCTCCTATTAGAGATAAATCTCAATAGATATAGATACCCTCCATTTATTGATTTTGACTACGAGTAATTGATAACTATCAATCCATTTACATAATTTTTTAGTTTCTCTACCCAAATTCACTTGCATGGCTATTTTTAGTCCTTTTTGTTGTGCACTCTCCACCCATATCTGTGTTTTCATGTACCTTCGGCTATTTATAGTATAAGGACCCATCTAACACACAGATTTATGCAAGCGATGTATTTTGCACCGAAACAGGAACAAGTAAAACATTACAATCAATAGACCCCATTGAAATTTTAAAATTTTAATATTTCTCTTTTACCGACACAATATTGTGGACATCTAGCAGCTACAAGCTGATTATTAGCATGTTTTTGGGACAGTCATTTAATCCACATTAATATCCAGGAGTTGAGGTTTTATAGGGTTTTTTCAATATATAAAATAAAACATAATCTTGTTGGTTCTTTTGCATCCCTCCTAGAGGATGTAACATGCTTTTAGAAATTTAAAGGAAATAATTTCCTCCTACAATAGTAATTTTAATGCGATTTATAGCAACATGTATAGCTGTACAGTCTCATGTAAGGTTTTAGATATAACCATATTATTGGTGCTTATTTTATACCATGAGATTGTGTATGTATATTTTTAATATTTTATTTATATGTATATATGTTAATATTTTATGAGTCATTGATCCTTTGAAGGATGGAAATATATTTATTATGCCTAACAACAGTAGGTGTGCCCGATCTGGTAGTTATTTTATATTAATAATAGACATCTTAATCACAGCTAATTTGAGCCGATTGTGACTCTTGACTATATAGCAAACTACCTCTTTACCGTAAATATAAAACAGAGAGGTGCGGTTTACTATAAGTACCGCATTGGATAATTCCATATACCTAGGATCTACGTAACCATTGAGGTGTGTTTCATTACAAGCACCTCATTGGTCAAGTGACGCAAATGGAACTCCCAGTGTTCGGACACACCTACATACATGCGCGGTGTGCATCTGAGGACGCCGTACTGAGTGTTATAAGTTCGTGGCTGTTTGTGTTTTTATTATACACTTATGCACCTGAGGAAACGGTCACGTACAGACCGAGAAACGTTGTGCCATTAAAGTCTTATTTATTTTAAGATTGTAGCCATGAACTTTCATTTATATCAGCACTGGTAAATTCGATTTTACCACCACATCATCAACTTTTAATTTGCCTTGCTGTTTGACTCCTCTCTGGAGAGCACAGACCTCATCTGTATATTCTGATCTGAGTGGATCTGAAGTCTGTCCATGTGGAACACAGTCTGCAGTTGAAACCATCAGCGGAGCCATCACAACCGACAGAGACGAGTGGATTCTTACTACCACAGTGGAGTGGGAGTTAGCTGGGCAACTCTGAGGGTCCAGGAGGCACTTGTGACACTTTTCAAGTGTCCTATATCCTGTGAGTATATTGTATTACTTGCACTGCGTGTCCCATCCCATTGGTAACCGCACTATGTTGGCGCCTTCTTTTATCTCTTTTTCTATCTAGTCTCTTCCCCTGGGTCACCAACAGGGATCGTTTGAAGAAGCTGCTTGCCACCTGTGATTTGGATATCACGCCTACTATATTTGTATTCAATAGAACTTTGTTTTTGGGACTATCTCATTTATATATCTCCAATATCATTGTGTCCAGATTATGACTTTTATTGTGTATTTTATTGCTATTACCCCTTTTTCGATAAGGAGAATTTTGTAAGACAATATTAACATACTATCACTTATTGTCCTTTTAGTATCGACCTATGAGTCACCCTATCTGGTTCCAACTCGGTTCCAGTTTTGTCACTATTGTCTTATGATCGAATTTTTATATATTTTATATTTATATTTATAGAAGTTATATGACCGTTGGCGCACTAATTATAATTTTTTTATATCAACGGGGAGAGTCGGCTGAGAAAAAGTCTAACACCTGCAAATAAGCAGCGTAAAACTCAGTAACGCAGCCCTATTGATTCCTATGGGGAAATAAAATGTATGTCTACACCTAACACCCTAACATGAACCCCGAGTCTAAACACCCCTAATCTTACACTTATTAACCCCTAATCTGCCGCCCCTGACATCGCCGACACCTACATTATACTTATTAACCCCTAATCTGCCGCTCCGGACACCGCCGCCACCTACATTATACTTATGAACCCCTAATCTGCTGCCCCCAACATCGCTGACACCTACATACTATTTATTAACCCCTAATCTGCCGCCCTCAATCAATGTCACCGCAACCTAACTACACTTATTAACCCCTAATCTGCCGCCCCCAATGTCGCCACCACTATAATAAACATATTAACCCCTAAACCGCCGCACTCCGGCCTCGCAAACATTAGTTAAATATTATTAACCCCTAATCTGCTGTCCCTAACATCACCGCTACATACCTACATTTATTAACCCCTAATCTGCCACCCCCAACGTCTCTGCCTCTATACTAAATGTATTAACCCCTAAATCTAAGTCTAACCCTAACCCTAACACCCTCTAACTTAAATATAATTTAACCCCTTAATGACAACTGATGTACCAGGTACGTCATGCATTAACAAGCAGTTAATGACAATGGACGTACCTGGTACGTCAGTTGTCTAACAGAGTGCTGGAAGTGATCACAATCACTTCCAGCAGCTCTGAGGGTATTGCAGTGATGCCTCGATATGGAGGCATCCTACAATACCCCTTTACAAGCCTCTGTGGCCCTCTCTGCACCGGTAGTGATGATGCCGATGGTGCCTTTGTCCGGTGGGAGGAGGGAGCGTGTGCACGTGCACACATTAGCCACACTGACACCAATGAAGGAAGGGGAAAAAAAAAAGTTAAAAAAAAGTTTTTTTTTACATATAAAAGGATCTGGGAGGGGGTGGGGGTATTGTGGGGGGGCTGCTACACTACAGAAATAATTAAAAATACAAATAAAAGTTATAAATAAAATTTAAATAGTTTGGTTTGTGGGGCCAAACTGGGTACTGGCAGACAGCTGCCAGTACCCAAGATGGCGGTAATTAGGTAGGGGAGAGGGTTAGAGAGCTGGAGGGGGGGATCAGGGAGGTTGGTGCTAAGGCAGGGGTCCATCACAACTAAAATATTTTATAATTTTTATTTAAAAAAAACAAAAAAACTCTTATTTAGTACTGGCAGACTTTCTGCCAGTACTTAAGATGGCGGTAACAATTGTGGGGTGGGAGAGGGAAGAGAGCTGTTTGGGAGGGATCAGGGAGTGGGATGTGTCAGGTGGGAGGCTGATCTCTAAAATTAACCCTGCAAGCTCCCTACAAGCTACCTAATTTAACCCCTTCACTGCTGGGCATAATTCACGTGTGGTGCGCAACAGCATTTAGCGGCCTTCTAATTACCAAAAAGCAACGCCAAAGCCATATAAGTCTGCTATTTCTGAACAAAGGGGATCCCAGAGAAGCTTTTACAACAATTTCTGCCATAATAGCACAAGCTGTTTGTAAATAATTTCAGTGAGAAACCTAAAATTGTGAAAAATGTAAATTTTTTTTTTTTATTTGCTCGCATTTGGCGGTGAAATGGTGGCATAAAATATACCAAAATGGGCCTAGATCAATACTTGGGGTTGTCTACTACACTACACTAAAGCTAAAATTAACCCTACAAGCTCCCTACAAGCTCCCTAATTAACCCCTTCACTCCTGGGCATAAAACATGTGTGGTGCACAGAGGCATTTAGCGGCCTTCTAATTACCAAAAAGCAAACACAAAGCCATATGAGTCTGTTATTTCTGAAAAAGGGGATCCCAGAGAAGCATTTACAACCATTTGTGCCATAATTGCAGAAGCTGTTTGTAAATAATTTCAGTGGGAAACCTAAAGTTTTTGACAAAATTTGTGAAAAAGTTAACTTTTTTTTTTTTATCGCATTTGGCGGTGAAATGGTGGCATGAAATATACCAAAATGGGCCTAGATCAATACTTTGGGATGTCTTCTAAAACAAAATATATACATGTCAAGGGATATTCAGGTATTCCTGACAGATATCAGGGTTCCAAAGTAACTAGCGCCCATTTTGAAAAAAAGTGGTTTGGAAATAGCAAAGTTCTACTTGTATTTATTGCCCCATAAATTGCAAAAAAAGCAAAGAACATGTAAACATTGGGTATTTCTAAACTCAGGACAAAATTTATAAACTATTTAGCATGGGTGTTTTTTGGTGATTGTAGATGTGTAACAGATTTTGGGGGTCAAAGTTAGAAAAAGTGTGTTTTTTTCCATTTTTTCCTCATATTTTATCATTTTTTTTTTAGTAAATTATAAGATATGATAAAAATAATGGTATCTTTAGAAAGTCCATTTAATGACGAGAAAAACGGTATATAATATGTGTGGGTACAGTAAACGAGTAAGAGGAAAATTACAGCTAAACGCAAACACTGCAGAAATGTAAAAATAGCCATTGTCATTAAGGGTAAGAAAATTGAAAAATGGTCCGGTTATTAAGGGGTTAAATAAGTTTAAAAATAATTACTATCATTAACTAAATTATTCCTATTTAAAACTAAATACTTACCTGTAAAATAAACCCTAAGCTAGCTACAATATAACTAATAGTTACATTGTAGCTAGTTTAGGGTTTATTTTTATATTACAGGCAAGTTGGTATTTATTTTAACTAGGTAGAATAGTTATTAAATAGTTATTAACTATTTAATAACTACCTAACTAAAATAAATACAAAAGTACCTGCAAAATAAAACCTAACCTAAGTTACACTAACACCTAACACTACACTATGATTAAATAAATTAACTAAATTAAATACAATTACCTAAATTGAATGAAATTATCTAAAGTACAAAAAAAACACACTAAATTACCGAAAATAATAAACAAATTACAGATATTTAAACTAATTACACCTAATCTAATAGCCCTATCAAAATAAAAAAGCCCCCCCCCCCAAAATAAAAAAAAAACCCTAGCCTAAACTAAACTAAACTACCAATAGCCCTTAAAAGGGCCTTTTGCGGGGCATTGACCCAAACTAATCAGCTCTTTTACCTGTAAAAAAAAATACAAACAACCCCCCCAACAGTAAAATCCACCACCCACACAACCAACCCCCCAAATAAAATACTATCTAAAAAAACTAAGCTCCCCATAGCCCTGAAAAAGGCATTTGGATGGGCATTGCCCTTAAAAGGGCAGTTAGCTCTTTTGCAGGCCCAAAGTCCCTAACCTAAAAATAAAACCCACCCAGTACACCCTTAAAAAAAACCTAACACTAACACCCTGAAGATCGACTTACCGGGAGAAGTCTTCATCCAAGCCTGGCCGAAGTCCTCAACGAAGCCGGGAGAAGTCTTCATCCAAGCCGGGCGAAATGGTCCTCTAGACGGGAAGAAGTCTTCATCCAGATGGCATCTTCTATCTTCATCCATCCGGCGCGGAGCGGGTCCAACTTCAAGACATCCGACGTGGAGCATCCTCTTCATTCGACGACTAAAGATGAATGAAGGTACCTTTAAGTGACGTCATCCAAGATGGCGTCCCTTAGATTCCGATTGGCTGATAGAATTCTGATCCAATCAGCCAATAGGATTGAGCTTGCATTCTATTGGCTGAATGGAACAGCCAATAGAATGCAAGCTCAATCCTATTGGTAATAAATAGTATGTAGGTGTCTGCGATTTTGGGGGCAGCAGATTAGGGGTTCATAAATATAATGTAGGTGGCGGCGGTGTCCGGAGCGGCAGATTAGGGGTTAAAATTTTTATTATAGTGTTTGCGATGCGGGAGGACCTCAGTTTAGGGGGTTAATAGGTAGTTTATAGGTCTTAGTGTACTTTTTAGCACTTTAGTTATGAGTTTTATGTTACGGCCTTGTACCATACTGACTTTTAAATGCGTTAGGGATCTTGACAGGGTAGGGTGTACCGCTCACTTTTTGGCCTCCCAGGACAGACTCGTAATACCGGCACTATGGAAGTCCCATAGAAAAAAAGACTTTACGAAGTTTACGTAAGTCATTTTGCGGTAAGGCCAAAGAAGTCTGCGGTACACCTAAACATTCAAGACTCATAATACCAGCGGGCATAAAAAAGCAGCATTAGGACCTCTTAGCGCTGCTCTTTTACCATAACGCACAACTCATAATCTAGCCGTAAGATAGCTACATTATAACTAATAGTTATATTGTAGCTAGCTTAGGTTTTATTTTTATTTCACAGGTAAGTTTGTATTTATTTTAACTAGGTAGACTTGTTAGTAAATAGTTATTGACTATTTAATAACTACCTAGTTAAAATAAATACAAACTTAACTGTGAAATAAAACCTAACCTGCCTTACACTAAAACCTACCATTACAAAAAATAAAAAACCTATCATTAAAAAAAATAAAAAAACTACCATTACAAAAAATAAAAAACCTACCATTACAAAAAATAAAAAACCTATCATTACAAAAAAAATAATGAAATTATCCAAAAATATAAAGATTAATCCTATTCAAATACCCTTAAAAAAAACACTCCAAAATAAAAAACCCTACTCTAGAATAAACTACCAAGGGCCCTTAAATGTGCCTTTTGGGGGGCCTTAAAAGGGCCTTTTGTAGGGCATTGCCCTGAGTTAAACAGCTCCTTTGCTACAAAAAAAATAAAAACACCCCCTAACACTATACAAACCCCTACCCCCAAACTACCAGGGGCCCTTTTGAGGGCCCTTAAAAGGAACTTTTGTAGGGCATTGCCCTAAGTTAAACAGCTCTTTGGCTTCAAAAAAAACACAAAATAAGCAAATTATCAAAAATAAAAAAGAATTACACCTAATCTAATAGCCATATCAAAATAAAAAAGACCACCCAAAATAAAAAAACATAGCCTACAATAAACTACCAATGGCCCTTAAAAGGGCCTTTTGTGGGACATTGCCCCAAAGATATCAGCTCTTTTACCTGTAAAAAAATACAAACACCCCCCCAACAGTAAAACCCACCACCCAACCAACCCCCCAAAATAAAAAAGCTATCTAAAATAACCTAAGCTTCCCATTGCCCTGAAAGGGACATTTGTATGGGCATTGTCCTTAAAATTTGAATCAGCCAATAGGAATAAGGGCTGCTAAAATCCTATTGACTATTCAAATCAGCCTATAGGATTTAAGCAGCTCTCATTCTATTGGCTAATTCGAATTAGCCAATAATTCCTATTGGCTGATTCAAGTTTATCAGCCAATAGTAATGCAAAGGACGCCATCTTGAATCGCTTCCCTTGCACTGAAAATTCAGTGTACGGTGGCGACTGTATGAAGAGTATGCTCCGTGCCGGATGTCTTTAGGATGGACCCGCTCCACGCTGGCTGGATGAAGATTGAAGAGGCCGCCTGGATGAAGACTTCTTGCTGATTGGATGATGACTTCGCCGGCTGGATGGATCCTTCAAGTGAGACTTCAACAACTGTAAGTGGATCGTCGGGAGTTAGTGTTAGGTTTTTTTAAGGGTTTTTTGGGTGTTTTTTTTTTTAGCTTAGGGTCTGGGCAGTAAAAGAGCTAAATGCCATTTTCAGGGCAATGGGTAGCTTAGGCTATTTTAGATCGTTTTTTTATTTGGGGAAGTTGGTTGGGTGGTGGGTTTAACTGTTGGGGAGTGTTTGTATTTTTTTACAGGTAAAAGAGCTAAAATCTTTGGGGCAATGCCCCACAAAAGGCCCTTTTAAGGGCCATTGGTAGTTTATTGTAGGCTACGTTTTTTTATTTTGGGTGGACTTTTTTATTTTGATAGGGCTATTAGATAAGGTGTAATTCTTTTTTATTTTTGATAATTTGCTTGTTATTTTTCGTAATTGAGGTTTTTTTTGTAATTTAGTTACGCCTAGATTTAGAGTTTTGTCGGTAAAGACCCGGATAGCTAACGCCGCTTTTTTTCCCAACGCACCCTTAAGACAACGCTGGTATTTAGAGTTGTCTGAGGGGCTGCGTTAGGCTCCAAAAAGGGTGTGTTGAGGCTAATGTACCACCACTTCAACCCTCAATACCAGCGTTGCTTAAGGTAGTGGTAAGCAGCTAAAACGTGCTCGTGCACGATATCCCCATAGGAAACAATGGGGCAGTTTGGGCTGAAAAAAAACCTAACACCTGCAAAAAAGCAGCGTTCAGCTCCCAACGCAGCCCCATTGTTTCCTATGGGGAAACAGTTTCTAAGTCTGCACCTAACACCATAACATGAACCCCTAATCTTCAGCCCCTGCTATCGCTGACACCTGCATTATATTATTAACCCCTAATCTGCCGCTCCAGACACCGCCGCAACCTACATTATACCTATGTACCCCTAATCTGCTGCCCCTAACATCGCCGACCCCTATATTATATTTATTAACCCCTAATCTGCCCCCCCCCAATGTCGACGCTACCTTACCTACACTTATTAACCCCTAAACCGCCGCACTCCCGCCTCGCAAACCCTATAATAAATAGTATTAACCCCTAATCTGCCCTCCCTAACATCGCCGCCACCTAACTTCAAGTATTAACCCCTAAACTGCCGACCAGACCTCGCCGCTACTATAATAAATGTATTAACCCCTAAAGCTAAGTCTAACCCTAACACCCCCTAAATTAAATATAATTTTAATCTAACAAAATAAATTAAATATTATTAACTAAAGTATTCCTATTTAAATCTAAATACTTACCTGTAAAATAAACCTCATTATAGCTACAATATAACGAATAATTATATTGTAGCTATTTTAGGATTTATATTTATTTTACAGGCAACTTTGTATTTATTTAAACTAGGTACAATAGCTATTAAATACTGTAAAATAAATCCTAACCTAAGTTACAATTAAACCTAACACTACACTATCAATAAATAAATTAAATCAATTAACTACAAGTACCTACAATAAACTAAACTAAACTAAATTACAAAAAAAACAAACACTAAATTACAAAAAATAAAAAAAGATTACAAGAATTTTAAGCTAATCACACCTACTCTAAGCCCCCTAATAAAATAACAAAGCCTCCCAAAATAAAAAATTTCCCTACCCTAATCTAAATTAAAAAAGATAACAGCTCTATTACCAGCCCTTAAAAGGGCTTTTTGCGGGGCATGCCCCAAAGAAATCAGCTCTTTTGCCTGTAAAAAACCCCACAATACCACCCCCCAACATTACAACCCACCACCCACATACCCCTACTCTAACCCATACCCCACTTAAATAAATCTAACACTACCCCCCTGAAGATCTCCCTACCTTGAGTCGTGTTCACCCAGCCGGGCACCAATGGACCAAAAGAGGACATCAGGAGCGGCAAAAGTCTTCATCCTATCCAGGCAGAAGAGGACATCCAGACCGGTAGACATCTTCATCCAAGCGGCATCTTCTATCTTCATCCATCCGGAGCTGAGCAGAGCCATCTTCTTCCAGCCGAGGCGGATCCATCCTTCTTCCACGACGCCTACTCACCGAATGAAGGTTCCTTTAAATGACGTCATCCAAGATGGCGTCCCTCGAATTCCGATTGGCTGATAGGATTCTATCAGCCAATCGGAATTAAGGTAGGAAAAATCTGATTGGCTGATTGAATCAGGCAATCAGATTCAAGTTCAATCGGATTGGCTGATCCAATCAGCCAATCAGATTGAGCTCGCATTCTATTGGCTGATCGGAAGTTATTTTGTAACAGTTTAGTTATGAGTTTTTTGTAACAGATTTGTAGCGTAAAACTCATAACTACTGACTTTAGATGGCGGTACAGATCTTGTCGATTTAGGCTTTAACGCTCACTTTTTAGCCCTACCGCAAAACTCGTAATACCAGCACTATGGGAATCCCATGAAAAAATGTTATTTTTACGTGTGCGGGACTGACGTTGCGGTACAGGCTAAAAGGTGTGCGGTACACCTATACCGACAACACTTGTAATAGCTGCGGTGCTGTTTTAACACTGAAAATGTCATATTTTCAGTATTACAAGCCGCAACACAAAACTTGTAATCTAGATTTTTGGTATATGGAGACTACTCAAGAGAATAAGAGTTATGCAGTTATACAGGCCGCTGCATTAGAACGTAGCTATAACGCTAACACAGTTTTATCATAAATGTGTAGTGATTATGGGGTAAACATATCCCTAAATATTATTCCAGGAAAGAGAAAGTACTATTTATGAGGGTTTATATAGTTTCATAAGTAATATCTTTAAAAAAAATGGAAAGTTTAGTTGAGGGAGCACACTGAGGTATGGTCGTTGCAAAAGTGAACATTATAAAAATTGAGAAAGAGAAGAGAAAAGTATCTTTAAGCACTAACTAGTAAGTCAATCCATTTAACTCCAAAGTTCAACAAGAAAGTTAGAGAGCGAAAATGTGCATCAGGCATTTGGAGTCACTCTTGTACTCATTCAGGCCTCCTAGATTACAAGTGGAGCTCAAAAACATAAGCACCATTTAAAACTAACTCTGTTAAAGTTAAATCAATAGCGCTATTATTCTTGCGATCATATTTCAAGTTAAAAGTGAAAGCCTCAGGTTGCTAATATTTGGAGGTTGTATAGCCTGGCCACGTTAACTCCCTTTCCTCATAGACTTCTTAGGAAGCGCTACAAAACCTTGTACTGGCTTTCACTTGTGCACTAAACTTAAGGAGCACTAATATAAAAAATAAAAAATTTTTTTGGGTGCTAAGCTGGATTTGATGGGTTTTTATTTTTTTAATATAAATTTTTTTTATTACTTTTTTTTTCAGATCCCCAAGACTTAGATACGGGCTTCTAAGCAGCGTGCCCCATTTCCCTATACTGTCTATTGTATTTTTTAAATAAAGTTGCGCGTGACGTCATCGTGACGTCATCATGTCATTGTGCATGACGTCACCCTGCGAAACGTGAAACCCCACTATGCAGGCCAGATCGCCGGGGTAGGAACGTTTGGGAGCCCCCAGATCTCCCTCAAGGTGGGAGAGTGCTAGCGATGGCTCTGAGCCGTCATTAGCACCTGACTGAGACTATTTGCAACGGCTTCGAGCCGTTGTAAGCACTCAAGGGGTTAAAGTATTTATATTCTAAAAACAAAAGGTATATGGTGACAAGGTTTTTGACTGGGGAGGGCTCAAAGATGTGTGGGATGTTGAAAGTAAACTTTATACACATGCAAGATAGCGCATGTATTGCAAATCGAAATTTTTGTGCGCAAACAAATTCCGATATGCACGAACTTCAGGACTATGGATATTGTTACTGCGCTAACTCCTTCTCCCTATAAACTTTAATGGAGAGAGCAAACTGAAGAAAACCTAGCATTTATTGCTTGCAAGCTAACCCAACAGGAGTTAAACCTACTGCGCTAACCCGAAGGTAGCTATGAATACTTTAAATTTCTATGTTCTTCACAAAGAAGAAAATGTTCTTTTTATTTTCAAATATATATTTCTATAGATATCTGATGATTTGTGTGTAATATACAGTATATATATATATATAGAGGCGCAGGAAGAGGCGCAGGAAGAGCCAAAAGGGGCAGGGGAGGCAGGGGTCGTTACAACAAGTACAAAATATAAAGATTGTAAATTTGTCTGAAACTATACTCAGTGAGGATGAAATCTCCCTCCTAGGTATGGGGTTAGGATTTGTCCCCAGTGTTCCCTTTGATTTGTTTGAGACGATTACAGATGTGAATCGGTTAGTGAGGGATCTCACACTTAAAAAGTTCTTTTTGACAAGGGGGAACAATGGGGAGGAACAGACCCCCTCTTTAAACACACAAGAGACATATGAGGACATACCACACATAATAGATACTATGGATTTCACGGAAGCTTGTGATTTCCAGCTTCTACAGGATCTTTTCTTCGAGTCAGGTGTTTTGAATTCTTTTGTTAAGACTGAACATATTGGTTACAAACCACGTTCAGTTTTTTATCCTACCAAAGAAAGAGGTCCGTTTCTTGAGGCCTTTCATAAGTTGGTAGAGGATGATCTAATACTCTTGTCAAGATACCACAGGGCAGCCCCCCCAAATCTGACCCACCAACAGAAACTAGCTTTAGATTCTCTTAGAGAGAAAGATGGTATAGTCATTAGACAGGCGGATAAGGGAGGAAGCATTGTGGTTCTTGACAGAGTAAAATATATACAGGAAGCAGAAAGACAAATCCTTGATACTACAGTGTACCAAACCCTCCCCAGGGACCCTACTCCGACTTACAAGTTACAGTTATTGGACCTCCTAGATGATGGTTTGCAGGAGGGTCTTATTGACAAAGACACATATGAATATTTAAATGTTAAGACACCGTCCATCCCGATCTTCCATCACCTCCCCAAGGTGCATAAATCCTTGGAGGAGGTGAGGGGGAGACCCATTGTCTCAGGCATTGGGTCCCTATTCGAGAGAATTTCCTCTTGGATCGAGTCCCTCCTGCAACCATTGGTTTTGCAGTTGCCATCCTACCTTAGGGACACCACCCATCTGTTGAACAGTCTGGAACAAGTCAATTGGGATACAGACTGTTCATGGATTACAGTGGATGTGGTAGGCCTTTATTCGTGTATTCCTCACGAATTTGGTCTAGAATCTATTAGATTTTCTTTAGACATGTATAGCAACTATGATGAGAACTTAAAGGCTTACATATTAAGAGTGCTTCAATTTCTCTTGAGTCACAATTACTTTAAATTTGAGGATCATTTCTTTCTCCAGAGGCGTGGGACCGCAATGGGTGCTAAATTTGCCCCAGCCTATGCGAATCTTTTCATGGGCTGGTGGGAAAGGTCCCACATCTTTGGAGAAATGAACACACAGAGAAATAAGATCAAATCATACAAGAGGTATATTGATGACTTGCTTTTCGTGTGGACTGGGTCCAGGGATGAAGCTGTGCAATTTCACGAATATCTAATTGTAAACACAGTGAACTTGCAGTTCACGTTTGCTTGGGAGAAACTGACAGTGCCATACTTGGATGTTGCTCTTACCGGTGATGTAATCAATCAAAAGGTAACAACAACTTTATATAGGAAGCCTATCACCTCTAATACAATTTTGCATGCCAAATCCAGTCATCCAAGACACACTGGGTTTGGAGTGGCAAAAGGACAGATGATAAGGCTTAAGAGGAATTGCTCCCTTGACTCCGATTTTCAGAGGGAAGCTGTCAATCTCAAGACACAATTGCTTGAAAGAGGCTATCACCCGAAAATAATAAAGAGGGCGTATGTGGAGGTTAATAGAATGGAGCGATCCAGTATGCTCCGGAAGAAGGGTATAAATCAAAGTGGAAATTTTGATTTAAATAGACCCACCTTCACCACTACCTTCAGTCCACAATTCAGAGAAATATGTGGCATTATAGAAAAGCATTTCTCAGTGTTAATGGGTGATATAGGTCTCAAATGCTTTGTGGAAGAAGGCTGTAATTTTGTCCCCAAAAGAGGACGAACCATAGGTAACATCTTAGCACCAAGCATGCTTAAAAAACCAAACATAAGTGGGAGCAGCTGGCTATTAGTGAAAGGGCATTTTAAGTGCCACTTCACGTCTTGTATTGCATGCAGTCATACAAGTGTGACTAATCGCTTTCAGTCCAGGGTCACCCAAAGGGTGTTTCTTCTTTCTAATTGCACAAACTGTAGAACCACATATGTTATATATGTAGTAGAATGTACAGAGTGCAACAAACAGTACGTGGGTTGCACGACCCGTGAGGTGAGGTTCCGGATCAGAGAACACCTGAATAACATTGAGAAGGATATAGATGTCTCTGATCTGGTTCATCACTTCATAACAATACATAATAAAGTGGTCAAAACATTTAGGTGGCAAGTTATTGAACTCATAAGAAATACCCCACGTGGGGGAGATAGAACTGCCAGATTATTACATAGGGAGGCATTTTGGATCTTTACCCTGCGGACTAGACGTCCGCAGGGATTCAATGCCACAGGAGATATAATTAATCATTGGCAATTCTAAAGTGACTTAACACACTATTAATAACTCTTCAGTGCATCCAACAGGGTCATTGACACACTATATAGCTTAGATACCTATTTAAAGAGGATATCTTAACATGGAACAAATTTAGTCAGCAGGGAGATAAAATTATATAAGTTATATAACACTAAGGAATACAACATAAGAACATCTTATATGAAAATAGGGTATTAGACGGATTAGTACAGAATCAATCTATGAAAGTATTTATCTTTTGAATTATTGGTGTTACAGGTTCAATACTATCCCCGCGACACATTTGTAGTTAAGACAAGCCATGTTTTACCAGGGACTATTGTGCTAAAGTGTCAAGGTTTAGATATACCGGAAAAAATTGCATGATGTTTGACATTTATCTATTTATTATATATTGATTGGTTTTCCAATGATGTTTTCTCCAACCTAATTCCCATTGCCATTATAACGTTCACAAAGTGAGACTACTGCAGTCAAAGGTCTATGTCTATTTTCTGTGTAAGAATTTAGTAAGTAACATTCATTTGAAGTTTACAATTTTGTAATGTCCACATTAGCTTGTACTCACAGAATCAGCTGTTGACCCTTGTGATTAATTGTGCTTTGGCTATTTAAGGGTTAACGCCGGATGCAGCAGTATGGTCTATGATTAAGGCATTTCTAAGCCGAAACGCGTAAGACCGGCTACGGCTTAATCTGAGGACACAAGCTATTTCTATTTTATGTTGAAGTGTGGATTTTTGTACCTGAAGATAAATAAAGAAGAAGTTTTTGTTTTCAAGTTGGTTCGCTGGATGTCTTTTCTTTGATGTTCATATATATATATATATATATATATATATATAGGGAGTGCAGAATTATTAGGCAAGTTGTATTTTTGAGGATTAATTTTATTATTGAACAACAACCATGTTCTCAATGAACCCAAAAAACTCATTAATATCAAAGCTGAATAGTTTTGGAAGTAGTTTTTAGTTTGTTTTTAGTTATAGCTATTTTAGGGGGATATCTGTGTGTGCAGGTGACTATTACTGTGCATAATTATTAGGCAACTTAACAAAAAACAAATATATACCCATTTCAATTATTTATTTTTACCAATGAAACCAATATAACACCTCAACATTCACAAATATACATTTCTGACATTCAAAAACAAAACAAAAACAAATCAGTGACCAATATAGCCACCTTTCTTTGCAAGGACACTCAAAAGCCTGCCATCCATGGATTCTGTCAGTGTTTTGATCTGTTCACCATCAACATTGCGTGCAGCAGCAACCACAGCCTCCCAGACACTGTTCAGAGAGGTGTACTGTTTTCCCTCCTTGTAAATCTCACATTTGATGATGGACCACAGGTTCTCAATGGGGTTCAGATCAGGTGAACAAGGAGGCCATGTCATTAGATTTTCTTCTTTTATACCCTTTCTTGCCAGCCACGCTGTGGAGTACTTGGACGCGTGTGATGGAGCATTGTCCTGCATGAAAATCATGTTTTTCTTGAAGGATGCAGACTTCTTCCTGTACCACTGCTTGAAGAAGGTGTCTTCCAGAAACTGGCAGTAGGACTGGGAGTTGAGCTTGACTCCATCCTCAACCCGAAAAGGCCCCACAAGCTCATCTTTGATGATACCAGCCCAAACCAGTACTCCACCTCCACCTTGCTGGCGTCTGAGTCGGACTGGAGCTCTCTGCCCTTTACCAATCCAGCCACGGGCCCATCCATCTGGCCCATCAAGACTCACTCTCATTTCATCAGTCCATAAAACCTTAGAAAAATCAGTCTTGAGATATTTCTTGGCCAAGTCTTGACGTTTCAGCTTGTGTGTCTTGTTCAGTGGTGGTCGTCTTTCAGCCTTTCTTACCTTGGCCATGTCTCTGAGTATTGCACACCTTGTGCTTTTGGGCACTCCAGTGATGTTGCAGCTCTGAAATATGGCCAAACTGGTGGCAAGTGACATCTTGGCAGCTGCACGCTTGACTTTTCTCAGTTCATGGGCAGTTATTTTGCGCCTTGTTTTTTCCACACGCTTCTTGCGACCCTGTTGACTATTTTGAATGAAACGCTTGATTGTTCGATGATCACGCTTCAGAAGCTTTGCAATTTTAAGAGTGCTGCATCCCTCTGCAAGATATCTCACTATTTTTGACTTTTCTGAGCCTGTCAAGTCCTTCTTTTGACCCATTTTGCCAAAGGAAAGGAAGTTGCCTAATAATTATGCACACCTGATATAGGGTGTTGATGTCATTAGACCACACCCCTTCTCATTACAGAGATGCACATAACCTAATATGCTTAATTGGTAGTAGGCTTTCGAGCCTATACAGCTTGGAGTAAGACAACATGCATAAAGAGGATGATGTGGTCAAAATACTAATTTGCCTAATAATTCTGCATTCCCTGTATATATATATATATATATATATATATATATATATATATATATATATATATATATATAGGAATATCTATTTAAAAATACATAAAACATTTTCTTCTATGTGAGGAGCATTGGAATGTAAACTATTTACAGTTAATACACACTAAAACATACTATTTTTTTTTTTTAACATTTCAAATCTTTATTAGAGCATATCAAAGTTACAGCAATAAGAATCCAAAATTACAAAGTCTGTGGCAGTATAGTAGAGTAACAATGATCAACAGAAACAACAACAATTGTGATACATAGTGGAAACATAAGCATATATTAACAACCATTATACAGCATGGTGTGTATTACAATCAGGGAAATAGTATCCAGCGAGCAAGGATACGTTAATAAGTACAAAACTGCAGTAAGGACATGTGTGAATGGCTGGGTGTCGGAGGATGGGAAGAAAAAAAAAAAATGAGGGAGGGGGGAGAAGGATAAGGTTAAAGGGACAGTCAAGTCCCAAAAAAACTTTCATGATTCAAATAAGGCATGTAATTTTAAACAACTTTCCAATTTACTTTTATCACCATTTTTGCTTTGTTCTCTTGGTATTCTTAGTTGAAAGCTAAACCTAGACGGTTCATATGCTAATTTCTTAGACCTTGAAGGCCGCCTCTAATCTAAATGCATTTTGACAGTTTTTCACCACTAGAGGGCATTAGTTCATGTGTTTCATATACATAACATTGAGCTCCTGCACATGAATTTACTGAGGAGTGAGCACTGATTGGCTAAACTGCAAGTCTGTCAAAAAGACTGAAATAAGCGGGCAGTTTACAGAGACTTAGATACAAGGTAATTACAGAGGTAAAACATGTATTATTATAACTGTGTTGGTTATGCAAAACTGGGGAATGGGTAATTAAGCGATTATCTATATTTTAAAACAACAAAAATTCTAGTGTTGATTGTCCCTTTAAGGTAAGGATGCAGGAAGAAACAAAAGGGGAAACAGAGAGGGTTAGTGAAGAGGACATAGGCTCATCTTACCCGTCTAGCAAAACTTCAAGACTTTCCTAATTACGAGACTATCTGATCTTTCTCCAGATTTCCCATGTCTGACAGTGCAGATTTATCTTATTATTAATGGTAAAGATAGGACTCTCCATACACTCCAAGTAGTTCATAGTCTTGGTAATATCACTCCAGGTGGGGAGTATGGACTGCTTCCATAGGCGAGCGATGGATAGTTTGGTTGCCATCAGTAGATACATGCTAAGCAAACCCTTGGGGGTGAGGGGAGACCCAATGGACAGATGAAAAAGTATGGTTTGTGGTTTGGTCCACAAAGTGGGATCAAGGTCAAAGCATTTACGAGAGAGCATACTCCAGAGAGGCTGCAACACAGGGCATCCCCACCACAAATGGGACGGCGAACCCACCTCACTGCATTCTCTCCAGCACAGCGGGGAGTTTAATGGTGATATTTTAAAGAGCCTCAGGGGAGTCAGGTGCCATTGAGTGCACCCTTTAAGGTATAGCTCCAGCAAAGTGATGCAATGCAGAGCTTGTTTTGTAATTAGAGTGGCCTTGGACCACTCTTCCTGGGTGGCGTGAAAATGTAGGGCTTTTTCCCATGATACAATATAGGGCGATTTGTAGTAAATCGGAGGATTAAGCACATCTCGATAAGAGATTGACAGTGCCCTAGGAATTCTCTGGGCCATAATCCATCGCTGTTCCCAACTAGTGGGAGCACGTAGGGGGAAGATAGTAAACCCCCACGACTGGAGAAGGCTCCTTAATTTCCAAAACTCAAATTCTAATAGCTGGGAAGGCTGATAGGTGGAGCAGAAATTGGGAGGCGACATTAACTGTCCACCTGGGAAAAGGTAATTTATATTGGTGATGCCGTGCGAATGTCACAGCAGAGGGTGTGAATCCTTAAGGGCTCGAAGTAGGCCCGACAGTGAATGACTGGGAGGGGGGAGAAGGATAAGGTTAAAGGGACAGTCAAGTCCCAAAAAAAACTTTCATGATTCAAATAAGGCATGTAATTTTAAACAACTTTCCAATTTACTTTTATCACCATTTTTGCTTTGTTCTCTTGGTATTCTTAGTTGAAAGCTAAACCTAGACGGTTCATATGCTAATTTCTTAGACCTTGAAGGCCGCCTCTAATCTAAATGCATTTTGACAGTTTTTCACCACTAGAGGGCATTAGTTCATGTGTTTCATATACATAACATTGAGCTCCTGCACATGAATTTACTGAGGAGTGAGCACTGATTGGCTAAACTGCAAGTCTGTCAAAAAGACTGAAATAAGGGGGCACTTTACAGAGACTTAGATACAAGGTAATTACAGAGGTAAAACATGTATTATTATAACTGTGTTGGTTATGCAAAACTGGGGAATGGGTAATTAAGCGATTATCTATATTTTAAAACAACAAAAATTCTAGTGTTGACTGTCCCTTTAAGGTAAGGATGCAGTAAGAAACAAAAGGGGAAACAGAGAGGGTTAGTGAAGAGGACATAGGCTCATCTTACCCGTCTAGCAAAACTTCAAGACTTTCCTAATTACGAGACTATCTGATCTTTCTCCAGATTTCCCATGTCTGACAGTGCAGATTTATCTTATTATTAATGGTAAAGATAGGACTCTCCATACACTCCAAGTAGTTCATAGTCTTGGTAATATCACTCCAGGTGGGGAGTATGGACTGCTTCCATAGGCGAGCGATGGATAGTTTGGTTGCCATCAGTAGATACATGCTAAGCAAACCCTTGGGGGTGAGGGGAGACCCAATGGACAGATGAAAAAGTATGGTTTGTGGTTTGGTCCACAAAGTGGGATCAAGGTCAAAGCATTTACGAGAGAGCATACTCCAGAGAGGCTGCAACACAGGGCATCCCCACCACAAATGGGACGGCGAACCCACCTCACTGCATTCTCTCCAGCACAGCGGGGAGTTTAATGGTGATATTTTAAAAAGCCTCAGGGGAGTCAGGTGCCATTGAGTGCACCCTTTAAGGTATAGCTCCAGCAAAGTGATGCAATGCAGAGCTTGTTTTGTAATTAGAGTGGCCTTGGACCACTCTTCCTGGGTGGCGTGAAAATGTAGGGCTTTTTCCCATGATACAATATAGGGCGATTTGTAGTAAATCGGAGGATTAAGCACATCTCGATAAGAGATTGACAGTGCCCTAGGAATTCTCTGGGCCATAATCCATCGCTGTTCCCAACTAGTGGGAGCACGTAGGGGGAAGATAGTAAACCCCCACGACTGGAGAAGGCTCCTTAATTTCCAAAACTCAAATTCTAATAGCTGGGAAGGCTGATAGGTGGAGCAGAAATTGGGAGGCGACATTAACTGTCCACCTGGGAAAAGGTAATTTATATTGGTGATGCCGTGCGAATGTCACAGCAGAGGGTGTGAATCCTTAAGGGCTCGAAGTAGGCCCGACAGTGAATGACTCGGTGAGGGGTGGGGGGCAATTTGGGGAAGGGATCGGATTTTATCCCAGAAGCATAATGCTGATAGGACTATATAGTTTTGGATGTTAAAAAAGGTTCGGTGTGTTTAGGAATCCATAGCAAGTCTGAGAGAGTGAGCAAATCAGGGAGAGTTGCCTGCTCCAGTCTCCACCATTTACAGTCCGAGGTATCTGTGTTCCACAGAAGAATATGCGCCCCCACTTAGCAATGGTAGCTGTAAGATTCTCGTAGCCACTCATGGGTGTTTGTATTTCCAAATGAATTTGTTGCAGAGCAATTGGAACTTTCTGATGAGAGATTTGGGTATTGGTATTGGCAGAGTTCAGAAAAGATATGTCAGCTTAGGTAAAAGAGTCATTTTAAAGGCTGCAACTCTGCTTAACCAGGATATGTTTGGGACATTCCAGTGGTCCACACATTTTTGAAAGGAGTGGAGAAGAGGATAGAAGTTAGATTCGACCAGGATATTCCAGGATATTCCAGGAGAGGAAAACTCCCAGGTGTTTGATTCTCTGCCATGACCAGTTAAACGAATACCGTCTTTTAAGGTCAGCGTATTCTGTGTCAGGAATGTTAATCACAAAGGCATCCGTCTTATTTACATTTAGTTTATAATAGATGATTGTTCCAAAGGTATGTAGGAGGTCGAAAAGAGCGGTGAGGGAATGGGTAGTGTTGCCCAGAAATATGGTAAGGTCGTCCGAGAACAGCGCAGTTTTTTTAGGAACTCCCACAATTGTTACACCCTTGATATTTGTGCTAGATCTAATTACTCCATAATTAAAGCAAATATCAGGGGAGACAGAGGGCACCCTTGCCGTGTCCCATTAGTAATCGGGAAAGAGGGGGACAGAAATCCCAAACCTCTGTCGCTGATGGGGAGGCGTATAGAACTTTGACACACGTGTAGTAATGTGGTGGGAATCCAAACTTTTTAAGGACTTCAAATAAGTAAAGCCAATTAACACGGTCAAATGCCTTTTCGGCGTTAAGGGCTAAGGTGGTGCAGGATATTTTCTCATGTTTGGCTTCAAAGAAGATATTTTAGATGTGTCTGGTATTGTTGGGACCTTCTCTACCTGGGGTAAATCCCACCTGATCCCAGTCTATCAGAGAGGGGAGAATATGGTTTAGCCGGGTAGCTAGAATCTTAGCGAAGAGTTTCATGTCAACATTAATTAAAGAGATGGGCCTAAAATTTTTGCATGCATTTGGGTCCTTGCCGGGTTTCGGTATTGTTACTATTGTTGCCCCAAGGAACTCAGGGGGAAGGGCTCCAGACTGTCTGGCAAGAGAAAAACTCTGGTGAGTAAGGGAATAATTAGAGGGCCAAATTTTGTATAGAATATGGTGGTGTATCCATCTGGTCCTTGTGCTTTGTGGGACTTTAAGGATTTAATAGCTAGGGCTATCTCCCGTGGATTAAAAGGTAAGTCTAAAAAGTATTTTTGGTCGTCAGTCAGGAGGGAAAGCGGGTCTAAAAAGTTTTTGATTATTGAAGAGGAAGGGGCAGGTGAGTCTTGGGAGCTTTCTAAGTTGTATAAGTCATAATTATATTTGGCAAATGCTTTACCTATGTCAGCTGGGAGTCTGACTACTCCATCAGAGGTATTAATGTAGGGTATGCGGGCATCTGCTGCTCATGGGCTCAGTTTATTGGCTAGGAGACGATCAGCCTTATTCCCTTTAGAGTAGTACATTTGCTTAACTTTCTGCAGTTGCCATTGCATTCTAACGTTTTCTAGATTCACGATTTGAAACTTGATTGACTCCATTAGAGCGAGTACACGGGGGTCAAATGTAGACTTATGTTGGGAGGTGAGGTTGCGAAGCTGGATATGGAGCTGTGCTAGGGTCTCTCCCTGGGTTTTCCTATGTTTAGATTGGAGTTTAATAAATATGCTTCAAATGTAGGTTTTAAGTGAGCCCCAAAGGCAATAGTCATCTACCAAATTATTATCATTGATGGTAAGGAATTGTTTAATTTCCTCACGCACCATAACAACATTATTTGAATCAGCAAAGAGGAACTCAGGCATCCTCCATGGGGGTCTAGAGGTCAAGGTAATGGGGGAGTCCATTGTCACATGCACAGGAGAATGGTCTGACCAGGTACAGCTCGGCATTTGTGCTGTTCGTATGGAATCTAAAAGGTGCGGTTCACAGAAAATAAAATCAATACGTGAGTAGGAGTTGTGAACCACAGAATAGTACGAGTAATCCCTAGAGGTGGGGTGCAAGGAGCGCCAAATATCAAACAGATTATATTGTGCTAACAGTCGCCTAGATTTAGAGTTCTGCGTTAGGGTTAAAAAGCAGCGTTAAGGGGTCCTAACACTGCTTTTTAATGCCCGCTGGTATTTAGAGTCAGCCAGGAAAGGGTCTACCACTCACTTTCTTTCCGCGACTCGAGGCTACCGCAGATCCCCTTACGTCAATTGCGTATCCTATCTTTTCTATGGGATTTGCCTAACGCTGGAAGAAGTGAGCGGTAGAGCCTCTACCGACAAGACTCCAACCGCAAAAAAAGTCTGTAGTTAAGAGCTTTATGGGCTAACACGGGAACATAACCCCTAAACCGCCGTACTCCCGCCTCGCAAACACTATAATAAATTGTATTAACCCCTAATCTGCCCTCCCTAACATCGCCGCCACCTACCTACAATTATTAACCCCTAATCTGCTGCCCCCAACGTCGCCGCTACTATAATAAAGTTATTAACCCCTAAACCTAAGTCTAACCCTAAGCCTAACACCCCCTAACTTAAATATAATTTAAATTAAACAAACTAAATTTACTATCATTAAATAAATTAATCCTATTTAAAACTAAATACTTACCTATAAAATAAACCCTAAGATAGCTACAATATAACTAATAGTTACATTGTAGCTATTTTAGGATTTATATTTATTTTACAGGAAACTATGGGGTCGATCCGATATAAATCGTCGCCCGCAAAAGCCGGCGACGCCAATATTTACGCTGATTTGGTATCCTATATACGGCGTAACCTAGAAGTTACGCGCGTATATTTCTGCCGTCGCCCGTAGTTTTTTGGGCTATAGGCAGGTATACCAAACCAGCGCAGTTTGGTATCCAATATGCAGCGTAAGGACTTACGTGGCGAAAATGGAGAAAACTTACTCCATTTTCACCTCGCCACAAAAAGCAGCCGTAAGAAGCCTTACGCTGACTATTGGAGCCCCGTAACTCCCTAAACTAACTAGAAAATAAACCTAACACCTAACGCATGCGTAATGTCTATCTCCCTGTCAACCGCGATCTGCTAAATAAAACCTAACACCTAACGCATGCGCAATGTCTATCTACCTGTCAACCGCGATCCCCCACCCCCCAAATTTGTAATAAAGTTATTAACCCCAAAACCGCCGCTCCCGGACCCCGCCTCCATCTACATAAACTAACCCCCTACTGTGAGCCCCTAAAACCGCCGCCATCTACCTTATCTATCCCCTAATCTGACCCCTTACACCGCCGCCACCTATATAAAAATTATTAACCCCTAATCTAATCCCCCTATACCGCCGCCAGCTATATTAATATTATTAACCCCTAATGTAAGCCCCTTACACCGCCGCCATCTCTATTAAAATGATTAATCCCTAATTTAATCTACCTACCCCGCCGCCAGCTATATTATCTATATTAACCCTAAGTATATTATAGTTAATATCGGTATTACATTATATATATTAACTATATTAACCCTAATTATATTAGGGTTAATATAGTTAATATAGTTACTATAGTATTTATATTAACTATATTAACTCTATCTAACCCTAACTAAATTTATATTACATTAATCTAATTCATTTATAAACTAAAATATTCCTATTTAAATCTAAATACTTACCTATAAAATAAACCCTAAGATAGCTACAATATAATTAATAATTACATTGTAGCTATGTTAGGGTTAATATTTATTTTACAGGTAAATTGTTAATTATTTTAACTAGGTATAATAGATATTAAATAGTTATTAACTATTTAATATCTACCTAGTTAAAATAATTACCCAATTACCTGTAAAATAAATCCTAACCTAAGTTATAAATACACCTACACTATCAATAAATTTAATAAACTACAAACATCTATCTAAAAATACAATTAAATTAACTAAACTAAATTACAAAAAAAAACAAACACTAAATTACAAAAAATAAAAAAAAGATTACAAGATTTTTAAGCTAATTACACCTATTCTAAGCCCCCTAATAAAATAATAAACCCCCAAAATAAAAAAAATTCCCTGCCCTATTCTAAATTAAACAAATTTCAAAGCTCTTTACCTTACCAGCCCTTAAAAGGGCCTTTTGTGGGGCATGCCCCAAAGAATTCAGCTCTTTTGCATACAACAAATACAATCCCCCCCCCATTACAACCCACCACCCACATACCCCTATTCTAAAACCACCCAAACCCCCCTTAAAAAAGCCTAACACTACCCCCCTGAAGATCTCCCTACCTTGTCTTCACCACACCGGGCCGAACTCCTGATCCGATCCGGGCGATGTCTTCCTCCAAGCGGCAAAGAAGAATTCTTCCTCCGGCGATGTCTTCCTCCAAGCGGCAAAGAAGAATTCTTCCTCCGGCGACGTCTTCCTCCAAGCGGCAGCAAAGTCTTCATTCTTCCGGCGGCATCTTCAATCTTCTTTCTTCGCTCCGCCGCCGCGGAGCATCCATCCCGGCCGACTGCTGTACTACGAATGAGGTACCTTTAAATGACGTCATCCAAGATGGCGTCCGCCGAATTCCGATTGGCTGATAGGATTCTATCAGCCAATCGGAATTAAGTTAGAAAAATCTGATTGGCTGATTGAATCAGCCAATCAGATTCAAGTTCAATCCGATTGGCTGATCCGAACAGCCAATCAGATTGAGCTCGCATTCTATTGGCTGATCGGAACAGCCAATAGAATGCGAGCTCAATCTGATTGGCTGATTGGATCAGCCAATCGGATTGAACTTGAATCTGATTGGCTGATTCAATCAGCCAATCAGATTTTTCTAACTTAATTCCGATTGGCTGATAGAATCCTATCAGCCAATCGGAATTCGGCGGACGCCATCTTGGATGACGTCATTTAAAGGTACCTCATTCGTAGTACAGCAGTCGGCCGGGATGGATGCTCCGCGGCGGCGGAGCGAAGAAAGAAGATTGAAGATGCCGCCGGAAGAATGAAGACTTTGCTGCCGCTTGGAGGAAGACGTCGCCGGAGGAAGAATTCTTCTTTGCCGCTTGGAGGAAGACATCGCCGGAGGAAGAATTCTTCTTTGCCGCTTGGAGGAAGACATCACCCGGATCGGATCAGGAGTTCGGCCCGGTGTGGTGAAGACAAGGTAGGGAGATCTTCAGGGGGGTAGTGCTAGGCTTTTTTAAGGGGGGTTTGGGTGGTTTTAGAATAGGGGTATGTGGGTGGTGGGTTGTAATGGGGGGGGGGATTGTATTTGTTGTATGCAAAAGAGCTGAATTCTTTGGGGCATGCTCCACAAAAGGCCCTTTTAAGGGCTGGTAAGGTAAAGAGCTTTGAAATTTGTTTAATTTAGAATAGGGCAGGGAATTTTTTTTATTTTGGAGGTTTATTATTTTATTAGGGGGCTTAGAATAGGTGTAATTAGATTAAAAATCTTGTAATCTTTTTTTTATTTTTTGTAATTTAGTGTTTGTTTTTTTTTGTAATTTAGTTTAGTTAATTTAATTGTATTTTTAGATAGATGTTTGTAGTTTATTAAATTTATTGATAGTGTAGGTGTATTTATAACTTAGGTTAGGATTTATTTTACAGGTAATTGGGTAATTATTTTAACTAGGTAGATATTAAATAGTTAATAACTATTTAATAGCTATTATACCTAGTTAAAATAATTAACAATTTACCTGTAAAATAAATATAAACCCTAACATAGCTACAATGTAATTATTAATTATATTGTAGCTATCTTAGGTTTTATTTTATAGGTAAGTATTTAGATTTAAATAGGAATATTTTAGTTTATAAATGAATTAGATTAATTTAATATAAATTTAGTTAGGGGTGTTAGGGTTAGATAGAGTTAATATAGTTAATATAAATACTATAGTAACTATATTAACTATATTAACACTAATATAATTATGGTTAATATAGTTAATATATATAATGTAATACCTATATTAACTATAATATACTTAGGGTTAATATAGATAACATAGCTGGCGGCGGGGTAGGTAGATTAAATAAGGGGTTAATCATTTTAATAGAGATGGCGGCGGTGTAAGGGGCTTACATTAGGGGTTAATAATTTTAATATAGATGGCGGCGGTGTTAGGGGCTCACTTTAGGGGGTTATAGATATAATATAGCTGGCGGCGGGGTATGGGAGCGGCGGTTTAGGGGTTAATAACTTTATTAGGTTGCGGCGGGGTACGGGAGCGGCGGTTTAGGGGTTAATAGCTTTTTTATTGTTAGGCTAGTGAGGGGGGATAGCGGATAGAGGGTTAGACGTGTCGGGCTATGTTAGGGAGGCGTGTTAGACAGTGCGGGTGTTTTAGACTTTAGTCAGGTTTTAGAGGCGCCGGCAGATTCTAACGTGCCGCAAGTCACTGGCGACGCCAGAAATTTGTACTTGCGCAGATTTCTGGACATCGCTGGTTTGTCAGACTTACGGCACGTTAGCATCTGACGGCGACCTATATGGGATAGCTCGAGTTGCGAGCTGAAACTGCGGGCGACGCCGGTTCCCTCGCTTGCGCCGCAAACTGCGATCTATATCGGATCGCGCCCTTTGTATTTATTTTAACTAGGTACAATAGCTATTAAATAGTTAATAACTATTTAATAGCTACCTAGTTAAAATAATTACAAAATTACCTGTAAAATAAATCCTAACCTAAGTTACAAATACACCTAACACTACACTATCAATAAATTAATTAAATAAATTACAATTATCTAAACTAAAATACAATTAAATAAACTAAACTATAGTTCAAAAAATAACAAACACTACATTACAAAAAATAAAAAAGAATTACAAGGAGTTTAAGCTAATTACACCTAATCTAAGCCCCCTAATAAAATAAAAAATCCCCCCAAAATAATAAAATTCCCTACCCTATTCTAAATTACAAAGTAATCAGCTCTTTTACCAGCCCTTAAAAGGCCTTTTTGCGAGGCATTGCCCCAAAGTATCAGCACTTTTACCTGTAAAAAAAAATACAACCCCCCCAACATTAAAACCCACCACCCACATACCCCTACTCTAACCCACCCAAACCCCCCTTAAATAAACCTAACACTAACCCCCTGACGATCTCCCTACCTTGAGTCGTCTTCACCCAGCCGAGCCGAATTCTTCATCCAAGCGGAGCAAGAAGAGGTCCTCCATCCAGTAGAAGTCTTCATCCAAGCAGGGCAGAAGAGGTCTTCCATCCGATTGAAGTGTTCATCCAAGCGGCATTTTATTTCTTCATCCATCCGGAGCGGCAGCATCCTGAAGACCTCCGTCGCGGAACATCCATCCTGGCCGACGACTGAACGACGAATGACGGTTCCTTTAAATGACGTTATCCAAGATGGCGTCCCTCGAATTCCGATTGGCTGATAGGATTCTATAATCAGCCAATCGGATTGACCTCACATTCTATTGGCTGTTCCGATTAGCCAATAGAATGCAAGGTCAATCCGATTGGCTGATTGAATCAGCCAATCAGAATTTTCCTACCTCAATTCCGATTGGCTGATAGAATCCTATCAGCCAATTGGAATTCGAGGGAAGCCATCTTGGATGACGTCATTTAAAGGAACCGTCATTCGTCGTTCAGTCGTCGGCCAGGATGGATGTTCCGCGTCGGAGGTCTTCAGGATGCTGCTGCTCCGGATGGATGAAGATAGAAGATGCCACTTGGATGAACACTTCAATCGGATAGAAGACCTCTTCTGCCCCACTTGGATGAAGACTTCTACCGGATGGAGGACCTCTTCTTGCTCCGCTTGGATGAAGAATTCGGCTCGGCAGGGTGAAGACGACTCAAGGTAGGGAGATCTTCAGGGGGTTAGAGATAGGTTTATTTAAGGGGGGTTTGGGTGGGTTAGAGTAGGGGTATGTGGTTGGTGGGTTTTAATGTGGGGGGGTTGTGTTTTTTTCACAGGTAAAAGAGCTGATTACTTTGGGGCAATGCCCCGCAAAAAACCTTTTAAGGGCTGGTAAAAGAGCTGATTACTTTGTAATTTAGAATAGGGTAGGGCATTTTATTATTTTGGGGGGCTTTTTTATTTTATTAGGGAGCTTAGATTAGGTGTAATTAGTTTAAACTTCTTGTAATTCTTTTTTATTTTCTGTAATTTAGTGGGGTTTTTTTTGTATTTTAGTTTAGTTTATTTAATTGTATTTTAGTTTAGCTAATTGTAGGTGATTTATTTAATTAATTTATTGATAGTGTAGTGTTAGGTGTAATTGTAACTTAGGTTAGGATTTATTTTACAGGTAATTTTGTAATTATTTTAACTAGGTAGCTATTAAATAGTTATTAACTACTATTTAATAGCTATTGTACCTAGTTAAAATAAATACAAAGTTGCCTGTAAAATAAATATAAATGCTAAAATAGCTACAATGTAACTATTAGTTATATTTGTAGCTATATTAGGGTTTATTTTATAGGTAAGTATTTAGTTTTAAATAGAAATAATTTATTTAATTATAGTAAATTTATTTAGATTAATTTAAATTATATTTAAGTTAGGGGGGTGTTAGGGTTAGGGTTAGACTTAGGTTTATGGGTTAATAACTTTATTATAGTAGCAGCGACGTTGGGGCGGAGATTAGGGGTTAATAATTGTAGGTAGGTGGCGGCGATGTTAGGGAGGGCAGATTAGGGGTTAATACAATTTATTATAGTGTTTGCGAGGCGGGAGTGCGGCGGTTTAGGGGTTAATACATTTATTATAGTGGCGGCGAGGTCCGGTTGGCAGATTAGGGGTTAATAAGTGTAGATAGGTGGCTGCGACATTGGGGGGGGGGGCAGATTAGGGGTTAATAAATATAATATCGGTGTTGGCGATGTTAGGGGCAGTAGATTAGGGGTTCATAGCGATAATGTAGGTTGCGACGGTGTCCGGAGCGGTAGATTAGGGGTTAATAATAAAATGCAGGTGTCAGTGATAGCGGGGGCGGCAGATTAGGGGTTAATAAGTGTAAGGCTAGGGGTGTTTAGACTCAAGGTTCATGCTAGGGTGTTAGGTGTAGACTTAGAGAGTGTTTCCCCATAGGAAACAATGGGGCTGCTTTTTTGCAGGTGTTAGGTTTTTTTTCAGCCAGCTCAGCCCCATTGTTTCCTATGGGGATATCGTGCACAAGCACGTTTTTCCAGCTTACCGCTACCGTAAGCAGCGCTGGTATTGAGGGTTGAAGTGTAGCTAAATTATGCTTTTCTGAGGCTAACGCAGCCATTCAGACTACTCGTAATACCAGCGTTGTCTTAAGGGTGCGCTGGAAAAAAAAGGAGCGTTAGCACAGCGGGTCTTTATCGACAAAACTCTAAATCTAGGCGAGTGCATTGAACTGCCTAGAGGTTGTGATCAGGGAAGGGTCACATGGCCTGGGCTTAGGGGACCATCTATCCAGGACAGTATCTGAGAGCATATTAAAGTCGCCTGCAAGGAGAAAAGTACCTGATCTGTGATAGCTTAAGTAGCGCAGGAACTTTCTAAGGGATTTAACTTGGCCTGTATTAGGGCCGTAATAAGACGCAAGGGTATATGGTACTACTTCCAATTTGCAATTCAGCACAAGGAAGCGTCAGTATAAATATTCAGTTTCTCGTACAGTATGCTCTTGTGAATTAAAATTGCAACCCCTCTGGACCTACTCGAAAAGGATGCCGTTTCAACCACTGGATATTGTTTGGATTTAAGGGGGATAGGAGAGCCATTTATCCAGTGGGTCTCCTGAAGGAATACTATCTGGGATTTAGCATATTTAAGGTATTGTAGGAGCCTGCTACGTTTATTGAGGGTGTTGAGGCCTAAAACACACTTTTAAATATTAAAATGTAATAAAAAGGATTTTTCTTGTTTTCAGGTATTTGACTGGAAAGGGTTCCAAAGAATATATATATTTTTTTTTTTCAAAAGCACAACATATTTTTAACTGCTGCAAAAAAATGCCTGCAAAAAACATCTATTCTTTTTAAATAAAATTGGGATCTTAGTAGCACAATATGGCGATATTCTGCATAGCCAGTCACAAACTTACAAGGTGCCCCAATATAGACTGGTCCTAACACTACAGTCCTTTGCCTTAGTGGGCTGAATCATTCCTGCTTTTACTCTTCATAATAGAATGAGACTCCCTGGCTTAATATTCACAACTCTATTACAGTCATGAGTACACCTGAGCTTGGGTGGGGTGCTTTAGCCAATGGGAGATGGTCAGTCTCCCTGATTATGTTTTAATACAAATACAAAATTTGGTTTAGCACACCTTAAAAAAGTTTATATACACATCTTTGGGAGTGCTGCCAATGTGATCTAGTTAATACACAAACAAAAAGGTATTAGCGCACATCCATTTTCAAAAGCACAACATATTTTTAAATGCTGCAAAAAATTGCCTGCAAAAAATGTCAAAAAACATCTATTCTTTTAAATAAAATTGGGATCTTAGTCACACAATATGGCCATATTCTGCTTAGCCAGTCACCAACTTACAAGGTGCCCCACTATAGACTGGTCCTAACAGTACAGTCTTTTGCCTCAGTGGGCAGAATCATTCCTGCTTTTACTCTTCATATAACTACATAAATAAACATGTATACATAACTATACATACATATTTAAACATATATATATATATATATATATATATATATATATATATATATATATATATATATATATATATATATATATATATATTTATTATTACCCTTTGAAGTCAAACAGCTTGTCATATACCTTTTAACCATTATAACTTTTTTATGATACTTATGTGAATATTTTTTTATTAGATAGTGTTTATATCAGTGTTACACTTTATTTTAATGAATTTATGTTGTGTTTAATGCAACATTTTTTTTAGCCCTTACCCTTAACACATAGGCCCCAATTTATCAAGTTCTGTCAGACCTGATCCGACAGTGCGGATCAGGTCCGACAGACCTTGCTGAATACGGCGAGCAATATGCTCATCGTATTCATCATTGCACCAGCAGCTCACAAGAGCTGCTGGTGCAACGCCGCCCCCTGCAGACTCGCAGCCAATAGGCCGCCATCAGAGGAGTGTCAATCAACCCGATCATACTCGATCGGTTTTGATTTCCGGCGATGTCTGTCCGCCTGCTCAGAGCAGGCGGACAGGTTATGGGGCAGAGGTCTTTGTGACCACTGCTTCATAACTGCTGTTTCTGGCGAGCCTGCAGGCTCGCCAGAAACACGGAGCATCAAGCTCCATACGGAGCTTGATAAATATGCCCCAAGGTCTTCAGTCACACTATTCTGATGAGCACAAAATTAGTTTGTGCTTGTGTGGTCTCATTTACTTTCAACTTGTAATGCACTCGCAAGTTAACGTGGCCGCAAAATTTTAATATCTTGTGCTATAAACTTAGGGCGCCACTTGTAATCTAGCCCTTAATATTTTATAAGAAGTGAAGATTAGACTGCTCCAAGATGAAGGGTTAATTTCTGTGACAAGTAACAACTAAGTGAGCTATAATTGTGTGATATCTGATAAGCTGTATTTAACAGTTGACTATTAACTGACGCGTTTTGTGCCCTGAGAGGGGCTTTATCAAAGACTACTCCAAATAAATTTATTGTTGCAATGTAAATTACAATGAAATAATATTTTAACACGTATAGGCTTGTCTCTACCAAACTGCTTACCAGATACAGCATAATTGTCGCACACTTAATTGCTTTTTGTCACAGCAGTTAACCCTTACATTTTCTGTTGCTTTGTATTAGAGCTACAGTTTCATTTGGGCAGAAAATACAAGGGTACTAGGTAACATTTACTGATATAGGAAACTGAGAAATTTATATTTTAGACCTTGTACAACTGTAGGCATGTGAAAATTTCCCCTTCCTTTAAGCAATAGAATCTGTCTGTTAGTCACCTGCATAGAAATGTAACCATCAAAGCATTTTATACTTACAGCAAAGGATTTTAGGGGCTAATTTTTAAAACTATGCAATTTTTAACAAGTCGATAGAAGCTTTTATCGACATCAACTAAATCCAGTAGTTCCTGATATGTTGCTATTATGTCAGCAGGGCGCTAACAGTGTTCTTAAATAATGTAGCAGATTACAATATTGTCTTAAATTATCTTTGAAATAAAAAAACAAAAAAGGAAATCAGCTGATGCTGACTGGCAATTGTATTAGAGATAAGGGAGTAACTATGGTTATTTTAACATATTGTGAAAAGCGCAATTCAGTGAAGCTACAGACTTGAAAACCTCTCAGTGAGAGCTAAATCTTCTTATTTGCTGTGTAATCTAGGTCTAAGATATAAATGCACATTTTGCTGCCTGTAAGACCCTGGCAAAATAATCTTCCTTTGTTTAGTAATGTTTATCCACAGCAGGTCTTCAGGGAAACCACTGAAAATTTTAAAAAAGGGAATTAATGTCCTCACAAAGGTGAAGTGATAGAAATTGTCATGCTAAAGGCAAGAGTCCTGCTGTAGGAGGACCATAAAGGTTTCACAGTTACAGTATATTGGATTACTTGCTTATTTTTATTTCTCTGTTATTGGTGGACCATTGGTATCTTCTGTCAGGAAAGGCAAGAATGAGTTTTAATAAAGGAGCATACCTTTCCGTTATTTGTGGGAGGTATGTTACAGGTGGTTAGCAGCCACTGTGAGGGTCTAAATGTGGATTTTTACTTAATTACTTTTTTTTCATGTTTCAAAGTTATCATTCATGTTAAATTACCAATCGGCTAGATTATGAGTTTTGCAATAGAGGCTATGCGGTGCTAACGAGCAGTTTTCTCTCACCGCTCACTTACCCGCAGCGCTGGTATTACGGGTTTGTTACAAACCCTTCGTTGAAAGACAAGAAGTGAGCGTCAAGCAAAATTTTGCTCATTACCGCACTCCAATACCAACGCTGCTTAAGTCAGTGGTGAGCTGATCGTACGTGGTCATGCACGATTTCCCCATAGGAATCAACGGGGATAGCCGGCTGAGAAAAAGTCTAACACCTGCAAAAAAGCAGCATAAAACTCAGTAACGCAGCCTTATTGATTCCTATGGGGAAATAAAATTTATGTCTACACCTAACACCCTAACATGAACCCCGAGTCTAAACACCCCTAATCTTACACTTATTAACCCCTAATCTTCAAACCCTGACATCGCTAACACCTGCATTATATTTATTAACCCCTAATCTGACGCTCCGGACACCGCCGCCACCTACATTATACTTATGAACCACAAATCTGCTGCCCCCAACATCGCCGCCACCTACATTATAGTTATTAACCCCTAATCTGCCGCCCCCAATGTCGCCGCCACCTACCTACACTTATTAACCCCTAATCTGCCGCCCCCAACATCGCCACCACTATAATAAACATATTAACCCCTAAACCGCCACACTCCCACCTCGCAAACATTAGTTAAGTATTATTAACCCCTAATCTACCGTCCCTAACATCGCCGCCACCTACCTACATTTATTAACCCCTAATCTGCCACCCCCAACGTCGCCGCCACTATACTAAATGTATTAACCCCTAAACCTAAGTCTAACCCTAACCCTAACACCCCCTAACTTAAATAAATCTAAATAAATTTACTATAATTAACTAAATTATTCCTATTTAAAACTAAATACTTACCTATAAAATAAACCCTAAGCTATCTACAATATAACTAATAGTTACATTGTAGCTAGCTTTGGGTTTATTTTTATTTTACAGGCAAGTTTGTATTTATTTTAACTAGGTACAATAGTTATTAAATAGTTATTAACTATTTAATAACTACCTAGCTAAAATAAATACAAAAGTACCTGTAAAATAAAACCTAATCTAAGTTAAAATAACACCGAACACTACACTATAATTAAAGGGACACTAAACCCAAAATGTTTCTGTCATGATTCAGGTAGAGAATACAATTTTAAACAACATTCCAAATTACTTCTATTATTTAATTTGCTTCATTCTTTAGATATCCTTTGTTGAATATATAGTAATGCACATGGGTGAGCCAATCACATGAATCATCCATGTGCAGCAACCAATCAGCAGCTACTGATGCTATCTAGATATGTTTTTCAGCAAAGGATATCAAGAGAATGAATCAAATAAGATAATAAAAGTAAATTAGAAAGTTGTTTAAAATCACATGCTCTTTATGAATCATGAAAGAAAAAAATGTGGGTTTAAATAAATTAACTAAATTAAATACAATTACCTAAATTAAATTAACTAAAGTACAAAACCCCCCCACTAAATTACAGAAAATAATAAACAAATTACAGATATTTAAACTAATTACACCTAATCTAATAGCCCTATCAAAATAAAAAAAGCCCCCACAAAATTAAAAAAACCCTAGCCCCTAGTTTGCTGTTCCCTATGTTGTTTTTATTTACTGTATCCCTAGGTAGAGATGGTGTATTTTAAAATAATAATACTAATAATAAAGGAGAAAAACACTTAGGCCCCAATATTTAAAACATTGAAGGACCAACGAGAAACTGCCTGTTTGGGTTTGCCAGGCTTGCAGTCTGTCGATTCTTCAATATATTCCAAAAAAAGGGGCTGAACCGCAAAGTGCCGACAAGTGTCGATGTGTCCCCCATAGGAAATAATAGGGATTGTGGCTTCTGCAAAAGTCTGCCAACATTGCCACTCGTAGTCACAATCAGTGGATGGGGGGCTGTATTTAAAGTGTTCCTACACAGCACAGACAGTGCGTTCACTGAAACAAAAAGAGTTTTCTGAGTAGGAACAGTTCAAATAATACATACCTAAAGGAAACTGTAACTAAATCTACACTACCTGCCTCACACTGGAAAATCTCTCCACGGAAAAGGTGGTGAGACAAATATGGCTGAAAACCTGTACCTAACATGCAGGGCAGTGCTTGGAATATATATTTTAACAAATATTTAAAAGAAGATGGGTGAAGATGGAAGAAAAGGACAACCCCAAAGGAGCGCCATCATGGACCCGTAGCTGCCCCCTAAGGAGCTGGATTCAAGTTTGGGGAGTACCAACTTTTGGGGTTTGGGTTTAACGGTAGTTTTTTTTGGGTGGTGTTCTGATGTTTTATTTTTTTAATGAATACATATTTTTTTATTTTTTTTTTATTTCTTTTCTCCCTGGAAATCTTTTGTTCCTTTTTTTGAGTTGTTTTGTTTGTTTTAGAATATATATATATATATATATATATATATATATATATATTTTACACAAGAGAGCTTAATCTCTGTTGGCCTTTTCAGTGTATCTTTTTTTAGATGAAATTTAGGAAAAAAGAGGGCGCCACATAGCGTGATACTGTTTTTACAGGCTCAGAGAGACAAGGTATTCAAAAGGCTTACCAATAAGCTGTGCACCGTTCTGTGACCGGTGCTATCAGGCAGACTAACACTCTCAGTGGTTAGCACACTGGGTGGCCTCAGGTGTAATGCAGGCAGGTGGATCTCAGCGTTACTTGATTAGAGTGACTCTGCGGCTATGCAGCACGTATACTGCAGATTCCAGTGGGTATTGGAATAAAAAACACACCTCCAGGTAAGATAAAAGAGAGTGTGGGACAACTTCCGTGTAGTAAAGTTAAAAATCTTTAATCCATACACAATTTGCTACGCGTTTCTAGACCAATGGTCTTTTCTTCAGGCATAAAAACAAATGGACCATGAGTGTTAGTCTGCCTGATAGCACCGGTCACAGAACGGTGCACAGCTTATTGGTAAGCCTTTTGAATACCTTGTCTCTCTGAGCCTGTAAAAACAGTATAACGCTATGTGGCGCCCTCTTTTTTCCTAAATTTCAGAAATCTTCACTTCAAGAACCAGAGGAGCTTAGCCGCTTACACCGCTTGGTTTCACAATTTTGCAAGAAACCGATCTATTGCATAGGAGCCAATTAACCTGACTTCACAGGAGCCATATGGTTTGTGGTCATTTTTGTTAATTTCGTTAATTCGAACCACCTAGCGCACCCCGCTCTCAGGTTCCCCTCAGGGTCCCTGGTTTGACTTTTTTTAGATGAGGTTGTTTTTTTTAGCAGATGATCTATATTACTAATGCCCTTTGGGCACTGCCCAACAAATGCTCTCTTCAGGGCAATTTTTAGAGCAGGTTTTAGTGTTAGTTTAGTTTTTTTTCGGGGTGTGCATTTTTTAGTGGTCTTTAGTTTTAGTATAGGTCTTATTGGTTGAGTAATTTTTTCTTGTAATGCTAGTGTTTTTATTTTTTGTAATGAAAGTGTTTTTCGTAACTTAGGTGGTGTTAGGTTAAGGGTCTTGAGGGTTAGCTGTTAGAGAATTAAGTAGTGTAGCGGTAGTTTGTGGTGGGGTATTGGTGGTTAGAGGGTTAAGTAGTGTAGGAATAATTTGTGGTCGGGTATTGACAGCTAGCGGGTTAGTATAGTGGTAGTTTGCAGTGGGGTATTTGTGGTTAGGGGTTAAGTAGTGTAGGGGTAGTTTGCGGTGGGGCATTTGTGGTTAGGAGTTAAGTAGTGTAGGGTTAGTTTGTGGTGGGGTATTGGTGGTTAGAGGGTTAAGTAGTGTAGGAATAATTTGTGGTCGGTATTGACAGCTAGTGGGTTAGTATAGTGGTAGTTTGCAGTGGGGTATTTGTGGTTAGGGGTTAAGTAGTGTAGGGGTAGTTTGCGGTGGGGTATTTGTGGTTAGGGGTTAAGTAGTGTAGGGGTAGTTTGCAGTGGGGTATTGGTATGCTTATTTTGTTTGGTGATATATTTAAAAGGGATCCTTTACTTTACATTGTCATTGGCGATGCTGCTTGGAATATTTTGCCAGCATTGCCACCTATTGTGATGTACAGTAAAACGCCTCTTGGCAATGCTGCCTTTAAACACTGATGTCAGCCACTTGGAATGTTTCACCAGCTTGCTTGACATCCAGTGGATCCCTTTTTAATATCTTCGATTATTGGGGCCTTAAAGAGCAATTAAAGAGCTGAGGTTGGATCCATGATAAAATGTTCTCCATTGTTTGGCAAGCAGCAGTCTGCTTTATGTAAACATTTTAGGCCAGATTACTAGTGGCGCTATAGCAGTTACGCGCAAACGAAAAGGGGTTTATCGTGGCGGTTTGTGCGCACCAGGTGTAGCGCTCATTAAAAGTTGAAAGTAAATGTGAACGCGTGAGCACAATCGTGATTTACACTAATATTATTACTGTGTCCTCAGAGCTCTGGTTAACTGTTTTGTAAAAAAAATCACACAACACATCAAAAATAAATTACAAAGTACAGTTACACTCATAATGAAACTGTCTAATAAAAATTATTAAAAATTGCACAAAAAATTATAAGGGCTCAAAGATATGAGATCTCAGTTAGAAGGCAAAGGGCTTTAACATAGAGATACAAACATACATGTCTAAATATCTACTGTATATATATATATATATATATATATATATATATATATATATATATATATATATATATATATATATATAGAGGGCCGTCTTAAATATTGACTGGATCCTGGGCAAACATTTTCTTGCCCCCCCATGTAATTTCGCTCTCCACCCCAACATCCCAAAAAACAGCTAAATCAATTTACTGTTGGGCTAATCATTTAAAAAAAATATGAAATAAATTGAAATATGTGAAATTGGACCTAAGCAGTACTAATAAGTACATAAATATATAAATTCCTCCACTGTGGATTAATTTAATATATTTACTAATTAATTAATTAATTAAATATTGTTTTTTAATTTATTTATATATTTTTTTTAAGTATATAAATATTTAATGCAATGCACAGCATCACATAGTAAAAATCAATGGCTGACCTAATGTATTCAGGGCCCTAGTGCAAGAATTTATTTTGGGCCCCCTAAAAGCATCTCACCAGTTTTGGGATATTCACTACATATTTATTGTTTAGACAGCCACTGTACAGCAAAATTACAACTTTCATGAATACCATTCCCTAACATAACAAACTCCCCTAACCCATATACACACACACTCTCCAGAGCATACACATATACATGTACACACAAACACACACTCTCCAGAGCATACACATATACATGTACACACAAACACACACTCTCCAGAGCATACACATATACATGTACACACAAACACACACTCTCCAGAGCATACACATACACATGTACACACAAACACACACTACAGAGCACACACAAATGCATGTACACACTCTATATAATCCAATATTAAAAATGCAAAGTATGCATGCACTGTGTAGTATACTGAGGTGTGTCTGACCTGTAAGGGAGGATCCTGACGATTGGGGAAAACAAGATCAGCTATGGATCATCTAATCAATCAAGCTGATGCTTTTCAATATGATTCTGGTGTGAGGTTAGCTGGTTAAATAGATTTAGGGCTGGTTAAAGAGATTTAGGTCAGCCAACAGGAGCAAAGCAAGGTAAAGACTGAGGAGGAAGCATGGAGGTGCAGACAAATATAAGCTTATTGACTGCAACAGCAGAACTACTATGGGAAGCTGTAAAATCTGAGACAGAGAGAAAAAAATCCTATAAAAACGAACCTTACCTTAATGTTTTAAGTATCAGCATAACACTATACATCAGCCACCGAAGCACATGTCACTTCCCTCTCACCCTGAACTAGACGATGCTGCATGGGGGAGGGGCGGGTGTGCACTTATTCTTCCCACTGACGCCTTTCTACAAAACCCTGTTCCCCTAACAAACTTCAGCTAGTTGATCTGAGGGCCACAGCAGAAAGAGCAGGGCTAAGGGGACAAGAAGACTGCATGCTGTCTGTCCAAGGCTGCATGGATATAGTGTGAGACAAGTCACACAGCCTCAAGACTGAAGAGAGCAGTGCCTGCAGCTGCACAGATATTCAAATCCTCACGTGCCTTCCGCTCCAGCTTTCTGCTGCATGCGCCCACAGTCAGCCCTACCCTGAACAATCCCCACCACTAGAGCAGTTACCTGGTAACAGTGGTAACCCCAGCAGGACCTTTTCTGATGCAGTGGGATTGGCTGGATGCCGAGTTAGGGCTTAGCATTCAGTGCTGCACAGTGCACACCTAAAACAGCACATGGCACTAGCTTGGCATGTCACATGATACTGGCACAGTTTCTCACAAATAAATATAAGCAGAGAACTTTTGACAGTATTAGGACTGACTATGTGTGGTAGAACTGACATCAGCAGTCTTGCATGAACCAAGATTTTTTTTTTTTTTTTTTTTTCGGACTCTTGGGCCCCACAACAAAGACTGGGCCCTGGGCAGCTGCCCCTTTTGCCCAGTGTTAAAGACGGACCTGTATATATATATATATATATATATATATATATATAAAAACACATATATACATATGTATACATACAGTATATAAGTGCATTGGAGCCCAATACAGTTAAGTAGATGAAAACATGTAAAAACATATTTATGCAATATTCATATTTAATAAAGTGTTATACTGTGTATTTATTGTAAATATTTGACATTCTAATGTTTTGCACGTAGCAAAATATGTTCTATGTATTTTTAAAGATATATTCCTATATATATATATATGTATATATCTATAACTATATATAATTATATATATATATATATATAAATATATTTTATTATTAATATTATTATTATTTTAACTATTTTTACATGAGTCTCCAAGGGACTTTTTTTAGTTGTTGTTAATTTTAGATTACACTCGATCAAATGGTATTTACTTTATACCTTTTATCCTTTACCATTAAGTATAGGGGAAGGCACTGTAGTTTTATATATATATATAAAAGTAGTAGTAAAGTAGTGACTTTGTTAAAGGCATAGGAAACCCCAAAACTTTCATGATTTGGATAGAACATACAATTTAAAAAAACTTTCCAATGAACACATCTAGTCAGCCAATCACAAAAGACAAATGTGTGCCGGCACCAATTAGCAGCAGCTCCCACTAGTGTAGGATATGTGCATATTCTTTTTCAACAAAGGATGCCAAGAGAACAAAGCACTTTTGAAAATAGAAGTGAATTTAAAAGTGTCTTAAAATAACATGCTCTATCTGAATTATGCAAGTTTAATTTTGACTTTCCTATGCCTTTAAGGATAACATTTAATAATGTGTCTTTTAGTATTATGTTGCATGTGAAGACCGAGGTTAACCCAGACGTAAAAATAGTCCACTTCAAAATTTTATTTTTCTCTGCAAAAATAACCAATATGTTTTATAACTGTCCAAAATGCACAGATCATTAAAGAAAATGTTTATTATTCATTAGTATTGCATGTATGAATAGTTACTGGCCAGTATATTTTATGCATCTCATATCATAACAATTGCTTTAATGAGCTTGATTTTGCCATATTCTTAATATATGCTTTTAGTTATATAGAATCTTGCATCTAAATGCAACTATGACGGATATTACAGCCTCTTTATCAAAAACTGTGACCGGCTCTAAGACCATACATGTAGTATTTTAAGTATATACATTACTCCTTTGCTAAGGGGAAATTTCATACTCACTTCACGGCTTCCATTCCACAAAAGATCCAAAGCCATGTGGGACATCCACGAGTGTGGAAGCAGATATGCTGGGTTGTAAATCTCAAATAGATAAGGATCATATGCTGTATACAAAGCCTACAGTTTACCTACCATTTGAAAACGAACCAGAACCCTTGAAAGCTAAAATTGGGATATCGCACAGTGGAAGCTGTGAAGTGAGGCTGAAACGTTAATAAATACTGTTTTTTTTACCCACTATTGAGAAGTCCTGCGAGTGCTTTCGTCTACAGAGGTATATCTTTTCATGCTAGCACCCAGGCAGCCAACCCAGGTGGACGGATTTGCTTATAGGAGTATATATATATATATATATATGAAAAGAAATGAACAATATCTGCGCTCAGGAATATGTAGCTGGACAATAAGTGAAATACCTGGATACCCGTACAGACTGTTGTATTGATGGATATTATTACATACACATATTAGTATACAGTGAGGGTAAAGTTATATATTTCTTCAAAGAATATATTATATATATATATATATATATATATATATATATATATATATGTTTGTCTCACACCACCGGTATCACCAAGATATAGGACCAGTCCAGCGTATCTCTTGTAAATATTGTAGGTAGTTAGTAGCACAGTCACTTAATGACAATCCTAACAGTTCCCCAAGTGCCTGAAAATTCTCTGCTGCTTCTTCTGGTAATGAGAGGGACCTCATATCGAGTGAGGTCAAATCACGTGAGTGGTTCTACTGCTATTTTATTCATTTACCTACTGATGTAAACAGGCTTCACTAGGAGTGCCCCTCTTGTGCGCTTCTCTACCCTTTGTTATTTCATATATATATATATATATATATATATAGTTGTAGGTTCCAGATGTTAGCGCTCATAGAATGGAGAAAACACAAAGAAAAACAACTTATGGTGCAGTATGTCAGTACTTGATATAAGTTGCTGGTAAAGAAAAGAAAGGTGCTCACCTTTTGAGACCTCAAACATGTGAGGTAAGTTGATTGCACGGAGGGGATAATAAATCCCTATCTGTGTTAAAGATGTATTTCTTTCTTCCGCCTTTTGAAGTATGGTAATCCTCTCAGCGAGTCTCTCAGAGCATGGTGTTCCTCTCAGCGAGTCTCTCAGAGCATGGAGTTCAATCCTTCTCCTCTGTGGAGTATGATGAAGTAAGGTAGAAAATGCCTTATTGGAGTAGGGATAATGGTATTTGAAAAGATGCACTTCCAAACTGTTACAGTGGAAAAGCAAACTAATTTATTGAACACTCTGTAAAAAAACTTGATTGAAAACTAGGAAACAACACTTGTATGATAAAGTCCAATATGTGCTGTAGTTCAGTCTCAAAATTCCCAAGTGCTTGGTGAATCAACTATGAGGCCTATTTTTCAAAGGTCTTGTGGACCTGATCCGACAGTGTGGATCAGTTCCGCAAGACCTCGCTGAATGCGGAGAGCAATACGCTCTCCGTATTCAGCATTGCACCAGCAGCTCACAAGAGCTGCTGGTGCAACACCACCCCCTGCAGACTCGCGGCCAATCAGCCGCCAGCAGGGGTTGTCAATAAACCCGATCATACTCGGTTATGGAGCAGCTTGTTTCTGGTGAGTCTTCAGACTCGCCAGAAACACGGACTCACAAGCTCCATACAGAGCTTAATAAATGGGCCTCTATGTGTGATTAAAACAGTTAATAACATTTAATAAAGTATCCGTTGTTTTGGGGCTGAACAAAATCTGAGCGATGGTAAGCGGTTGTTTCTATACTTGCCCAGCACTTAATAAAAAAATAACAGTTGTGTCTCCAGAAGCAGATATTGAAATCACTGTCTCAGTTGAATTTCTTGCTATAAACAATAGTGTGGTAAAATACCTCAGGATACCTTTCTGCTCTCCAATTCCGTGAAGTCTGAAAAGATAATCCTGATATTCAAATCAGTGTACACATTGGCCTCTATTTATGAAAGGTCTTGCGGAGCTGATCCGACACTGCGGATTAGGTCCGCAAGACCTTGCTGAATGCGGAGAGCAATACACTCTCCGTATTCAGCATTGCACCAGCAGCTCACAAGAGCTGCTGGTGCAACGCTGCCCCCTGCAGAATTGCCAGCAGGGGTGTATCAATCAACCCGATCGTACTCAGAGCAGGCAGACAGGGTTATGGAGCAGCGGTCTTAGTCTTAGAAGACTCGCCAGAAACACGGGCCGTCAAGCTCCTTTTGGAGCTTGATAGATATGCCTCAGGTGTTGGTTAGAGCCCATCTTTTGACGTAATTTCCGGTCCGGCGAGACCGATGATAGCAGACCGATGATAGCGTGTAACGCTTCCAGCTCTAACCAACGCAATGTATACACTGATTCTATGAGCGCTGACATCTGGAACCTACAACCACATTCTTTCACTTCCCTCTTCCACTGGTGATAGTGGAATCCCCAGACATAGCAGCCATTGAAATACATCAGGAGGAACTTTAATAGCAGATTAATCATTTGCACCACACACAGCGCAATTTAAAATACCAATTGAGATATAAATATATATATATATATATATATATATATATATATATATATATATATATATAGTACCAAAATATCATCAGATATATGTAGAAATATGTATTTATGAATAAATAGAACATATTCTGCTACCTGACGCACACAAAAAGCTTACTTCTAGCAGAGTTAGTGCTCGATAAATACTGCTCCATTTGTAATCTGGGCCTTTATCTTTAAATGTCATTATATTTAGAATCTTTTCAAAATAATATTTTTATTTTTACAAGAAACATTTTTATGTTTCCTCTTCAAATATTATTTTTCTGATAAGCTTTTTTCCCCTTAAAATAAAAAGTATATTGTCCATATTTTTTGTACATTTGTGTAAATATTTGTTAACCAACACAAGTATAAATTTATAAAACTGCATAAAATGGACATACAAGTAGGGCCACCTCTATAACTGGAGCAGGTGGGACCACAGGACACAGGCAGCACTTAACAGGGGCATCACATAGGAAAAGCATGTTCCAAATAACGGCTAGATTACGAGTTGTGCGTTAAGGTAAAAAAGCAGCATTAACAGTTCCTAACGCTGCTTTTTTACGCCCGCTGGTATTACGAGTCTTGCAGGTATAGGTGTACCGCACACTTATTTGGCCTTACCGCATACCTACTTACGTAAATTTTGTAAAGGCTTTTTTTCTATGGGACCATAGCGCTGGTATTACGAGTTTGTCCTGTGAGGCCAAAAAGTGAGCGGTACAGCCTCTACCGACAAGATTCCTGACTCATTTTAAAGTCAGTAGTTATGAGCTCTACGCTACAAAGCTGTAGACTAAAACTCATAACTAAAGTGCTAAAAAGTACACTAACACCAATAAACTACCTATTAACCCCTAAACCAAGGCCCTCCTGCATCGCAAACACTATAATAACATTTTTAACCCCTAATCTGCCACTCCGGACATTGCCACCACCATAAATATATTAACCCCTAAACCGCTGCACTCCCGCCTCACAAACACTAGTTAAATATTATTAACCCCTAATCTGCTGCCCCCAACATCGCCGCCACCTACATTATACTTATTAACCCCTAATCTTCCGCTCCGGACATCGCCGCCACCTACATTATATTTATTAAACCCTAATCTGCTGCCCCCAACATCGCCGCCACCTACCTACATTTATTAACCCCTAATCTGCCGTCCCCAACGTCGCCGCCACTATTCTAAATTTATAAACCCCTAGACCTAAGTCTAACCCTAACACCCCCTAACTTAAATATAATTTAAATAAATCTAAATACAAATTACTATCATTACCTAAATTATTCCTATTTAAAACTAAATACTTACCTATAAAATAAACCCTAAGCTAGCTACAATATAACTAATAGTTACATTGTATCTAGCTTAGGGTTTATTTTTTTTTACAGGCAAGTTTGTATTTATTTTAACTAGGTAGAATAGTTACTAAATAGTTATTAACTATTTAATAACTACCTAGCTAAAATAAATACAACTTGACCTGTAAAATAAAACCTAACCTAAGTTACACTAACACCTAACACTACACTACAATTAAATAAAATCCCTACATTAAATACAATTAAATAAATTAAATTAAATTAGCTAAATTACCAAAAACAAACAAACACTAAATTACAGAAAATAAAAAACAAATTACAAGATATTTAAACTAATTACACCTAATCTAAGAGCACTATCAAAATAAAAAAAGCCCACCCAAAATAAAAAAAAACCAAGCCTAAACTAAACTACCAATAGCCCTTAAAAGGGCCTTTTGCGGGGCATTGCCCCAAAGAAATCAGCTCTTTTACCTGTAAATAAAAATACAAACACCCCCCAACAGTAAAACCCACCACCCCCACACAACCAACCCCCCAAATAAAAGCCTAACTAAAAAAGCCTAAGCTCAACATTGCCCTGAAAAGGGCAATTGGATGGGCATTACCGGGAGAAGTCTTCATCCAAGCGGCAAGATGTCCTCAACAAAGACAGCAGAAGTGGTCCTCCAGACGGGCAGAAGTCTTCATCCAGACGGCATCTATCTTTGTCCATCTGGCGAGGAGCGGCGCCATCTTCAAAACATCCGGCGCGAAGCATCCTCTTCCAACGAAGTCTTCTTGCTGAATGAATATCTCTTTAAGTGACGTCATCCAAGATGGCATCCCTTAGATTCCGATTGGCTTATAGAATTCTATCAGCCAATCGGAATTAAGGTAGAAAAAATCCTATTGGCTGATGCAATCAGTCAATAGGATTGAACTTCAATCCTATTGGCTGATCCAATCAGCCAATAGAATGGAACAGCCAATAGAATGCCAGCTCAATCCTATTTTTCTGATTGCAATCAGCCAATATGATTTTTTCTACCTTAATTCCGATTGGCTGATCGGAATCTAAGGGACGCCATCTTGGATGATGTCACTTAAAGGTACATTCATTCCAAAGAAACCGTCGTTGGAAGAGGATGCTCCACGTTGGATGTCTTGAAGATGGAGACGCTTCGCTTCGGAAGGATGAAGACAGAAGATGCCGTCTGGATGAAGACTTCTGCCTGTCTGGAGGACCACTTCTGCCCATCTGGAGGACCACTTCTGCCGGCTTCATTGAGGACATTTTACCACTTGGATGAAAACTTCTCCCGGTAAGTGAATCTTCGGGGGTTAGTGTTAGGATTTTTTAAGGGTGGGTTTATTTTTAAGGTTAGTGCTTTCGGCTGCAATAGAGCTAAATGCCCTTTTAAGGGCAATGCCCAACCAAATGCCCTTTTCAGGGCAATGGGGAGCTTAGTTTTTTTTAGTTAGGCTTTAATTTGGGGGGTTGGCTGTGTGGGTGGTGGGTTTTACTGTTGGGGGGTTGTGTGTATTTTTTTTTACAGGTAAAAGAGCTGATTTTTTGGGGCAATGCGCCGCAAAAGGCCCTTTGTTTAGACTCGGGGTTCATGTTAGAGTGTTATATGTAAACATAAATTTAGTTTCCCCATAGGAATCAATGGGACTGTGTTACTGAGCTTTACGCTGCTTTATTGCAGGTGTTAGGCTTTTTTCAGCCGGCTCTCCCCATTGATGTCTATGGGGAAATCGTGCACGAGCACGTACAACCAGCTCGCCGCTCACTTAAGCAGCGCTGGTATTGGAGTGCGGTATGGAGCTCAATTTTGCTCTACGCTCACTTCTTGTCTGTTAACGCCGGGTTTGTAAAAACCCGTAATACCAGCGCTGCAGGGAAGTGAGCGGTGAGAAAAAATTGCAGGTTTTTTTAAGGGTGTATTGGGTGGGTTTATTTTTTAGGTTAGTGCTTTGGGCTGCAATAGAGCTAAATGCCCATCCAAATGCCCTTTTCAGGGCAATGGGGAGCTTAGGTTTTTTTTGTTAGGCTTTTATTTGGGGGGTTGGTTGTGTGGGTTGTGGGTTTTACTTCTGGGGGGTTGTATGTATTTTTTTTTACAGGTAAAAGAGCTGATTTCTTTGGGGCAATGCCCCACAAAAGGCCCTTTTAAGGGCTATTGGTGGTATAGTTTAGGCTAGGGTTTTTTTTTATTTTGGGTGGGATTTTTATTTTGATAGGGCTATTAGATTAGGTGTAATTAGTTTAAATATCTTGTCATTTGTTTTTTATTTTCTGTAATTTAGTGTTTTTTTTTTTTTGGTAATTTAGCTAATTTTATTTAATTTATTTAATTGTATTTAATGTAGGGAATTTATTTAATTGTAGTGTAGTGTTAGGTGTTAGTGTAACTTAGGTTAGGTTTTATTTTACAGCTAAATTTTTATTTATTTTAGCTAGGTAGTTAGTAAATAGTTAATAACTATTTAGTAACTATTCTACCTAGTTAAAATAAATACAAAGTTGCCTGTAAAATAAAAAATAAAACCCTAAGCTAGCTACAATGTAACTATTAGTTATATTGTAGCTAGCTTAGGGTTTATTTTATAGGTAAGTATGTAGTTTTAAATAGGAATTGTTTAGTTAATGATAGGAATTTGTATTTAGATTTATTTAAATTATATTTAAGTTATGGGTGTTAGGGTTACAAAATATAATATAGTGGCGGCGATGTTGGGGGTGGCAGATTAGGGGTTAATAAATGTAGGTAGGTTGCGGCGAAATTGGGGGACGGAGATTAGGGGTTAATAAATATAATGTAGGTGTCGGCGATGTTGGGGGCAGCAGATTAGGGGTTCATAAGTATAATGCAGGTGTCGGCGATGTCGGGGGCGGCAGATTAGGGGTTAATAAGTGTAAGATTAGGGGTGTTTAGACTCGGGGTTCATGTTAGGGTGTTAGGTGTAGACATAAATTTAGTCTCCCCGTAGGAATCAATGGGGCTGCGTTACTGAGCTTTACGCTGCTTTATTGCAGGTTTTAGGCTTTTTTCAGCCGGCTCTCCCCATTGATGTCTATGGGGAAATCATGCACGAGCATGTACAACTAGCTCGCCGCTCACTTAAGCAGTGCTGGTATTGGAGTGCGGTATGGAGCTCAATTTTGCTCTACGCTCACTTCTTGTCTTTTTAACGCCGGGTTTGTAAAAACCCGTAATACCAGCACTGCAGGGAAGTGAGTGGTGAGAAAAAACTGCACGTTAGCACCGCACCCCTCATAACGCAAAACTCGCAATCTAGGCGTAAGTGTATTAAAAATATAAATGAATCTTACATGAATTCCTTCTGCATGTTTTCACATAACATTTTTAATCTGCTGAACTTTAATCTCTGAGACAACTCTGGAGTCTCAATGGGTTTAAACTGTTGTGTGCAGAGGGGTGTCATTCTATTCTTGAACCCAGGAAGCACAACTTCTTGAGCTGGTCCTGCATAAAGGGTTAATAAAATGCTTTGGCTGTAAAGTCCTAGAATACTGTAGCATTATTATGTAGCAGCTGCTGCTAAAAAGCATTAGGATAAAAGGACTGCTGTGGCCCCTTTTGTCAACACCAGGAGGTTTGCACTAAGTGCATACGATGGGCGCAAATCTGTGCATGGGGTATTGCAAAGTATCTTATAATAATAATATTTATATAGCGCCTTTCTCCCAGTGGGACTCAAATCGCTTTTTCAGTGCTCGCTCTCGGAATTAACCAAATCGGTAGCTGAATAGTAATAGTTATTATTACCCAAATTAATGGTACTCATTTTATTAACCTCAGAAGGCTGAGTCGGCCCTGCCGGGATTTGAACCTGTGACCTTTGGATCTTTGAACAGCCTTTTGTAGTCAAGGCATTTTACCAACTGAGTTACCTCACTCTTAAAAATATACCTAGTGTAAACTCTCAATATGGTGGTTGTATACAGTACATGCTTTTTTTAAACACAGTAAATGTCTTTGTGAAGAATTATTTATGTTTGTTGAAAGTGAAACCTATTATCCTCTAAACTTAAATGCTGATTTTTTTTCTGATCAGCATTACATTACTGGAAAGAATATTTAATTTAGTAATTGAGGTTGGAGGTTCTATGGAGGTCATTGGCACATCTTTTATCTATTTCTCTTTGCAATTAATGGCTGGTAAATGGTAATGGATGAATGTTACTCACTAACTCATTTTTGGAAATTAAGTTTTGCAAAGTAATCAGAGGTTCTCTTGGATCAAAATCAATTCTGGCTTGTTAACTGTTTGCCTATATTAATATTAGTTAGTTATTCACAAATGTGTGCTTAAGTGAAAATAATAAACTGGCAAACATAAATTAAGCATTTTTTGTTCTTAGTGCCATTCTTTGAATGGTTGGGGGGTAGACATCATGTGGGATCTAGCAGGTTGGTTTTGCTATGTGAGATATCAAGTACATGTGATAACCCAGGAAGTCGCTTAGTTTTGTTATGGGAGATCCACACTATTAAGAGAAGTAAAATTTCAGTAGTAAATTCCCAGTATACCTCCATAAAGAAGCTGCTTCAAAACTAAATAATGGTAATGTCTTAGCTTACTCCAGCATTGATTAGTGCATGGTTTGCAGAATTATGATAGGACTCTTCCCGCATTCTAGTGAACTATTTTAATTGGCCACTCCAGTTAAAATTAAATGTAATTTTAGCACTAGTGACGTTGTAATTCCATGTATTTAACCTGCACAAAGGAGTTAAACACATTATAAAGTGCTGCCTGTTATCCACAGAGAACTGCTGGTCTGGAAAACACATGGCTGGTGAGCCAATCAGCAGTGGCAAATTGCACAGCTGCTGCTGATTGGGTCTCTGGCCCTTTCTCCTCTGGACCAGCAGTTTTCAGCATCTCCAAAGTAGTACTCTAAGTTCCTTTGCGGGGGTTAAATAAATAGATGCAGTAACATAGCATTACTAGTGATAAAATAGCATACTCTATTGAATTAGAGCATGTTATTTTTCACTAGAATTGGCCCTTTAAAATAATATTTATCTCAGTAATAACACAATACCCACAATAACATAAATCTTTTTTTTTTTTTTACATCATTATTTTAAAGTCATCAAAGCAATGACATAAAAGAAAGGAAATTAGCTTAGCAAGCATATATAACATATACAGACAAAAAGACACATTGGATATATCTTCCATTATAGGCATATAAGCAAATAAACAAATATTTGTACTTTTACATTACATTGCTGACATTTTTTTTTGTCCTAAAAGTAAAGGAAAAAAAAAAGGGAAGAAAAAAAAAAGGAAGGATGGAATGTGGCCCCCCCTCTCTCCCCCCTCTCCCGCACCCTCCATTAATAAGTGACCATTACTCCCTGTAGCCTACTATCCAATCTACTGGAAATTCACCAAGTATCGCCAGGTCAGCGAAGCTGTCAGAAGTCAAAAAGGGATATAAAATATGTTTCTGAATAGATATTGGATAGGTCTTAACGTAAATCTTAATAGAAGTTAATATTTTGTACTCACCTTAATCTCAAGAATAGAATAAATGCCACAAGTAGAGCACACAGAGAAATTGAGTGACCCAGGAAATTTATGACGATTGCGATGTGATAATGAACTTTATTTTTCTTCTGCAGTAGAGAATAATTATTTGATTACAAAAAATAATACAGAGTAATAGAACATAGCACACATTTATATTAAGGAGCAGTGGCGCTATCTATCATGCTCACTACTAACAAGTGTGAATACAAGAAGAACATAGTGAGAAATGACTGTCCCATCATTTGTTGCTAATTAATAATTTTATTTGAGCTAGAAAGATTCCAGGTGCTGTTTGTCTGAGCTTTAAGTTTTCAGTTTGTAACAAGTGTTGCGTCCTACAAGTACTTTACTGAATTTACTGAGGATTCGCTGATCACTGGTGAAAATACCAGAAATATAATTGTTGTGCACTTCAAAAATAGACGTTGTTACTTGCACACATGTAAGTATTAGTACTATTAGTTAAAGAATCATTATAGTTTTACAATTACTTGCTCTAATCTGTTATAGCATACAAATGTAAGACCATGGATCCTGCAGTACTGTGTGTTTAACCCCTGCATTGGAGTTAAACACACAGTAGAAATACCGCTTAGGACTTGCTATGCTCTGCTAGTCCCGTGCCGAAAATGTAGCTGGTCCAATCAGTAGTTGCACATCTGAGTTGTGCGACTAGCACTGCTGATTGAATCAGCTGTGTTTTTCACTCAGGGCCAGCAAAGCAATTACTCAATTGAAGCATGTAATTTACGATTATAATGGCCCTTTATGTGAAA